>NC_057806.1:423396347-423487605 GCF_018294505.1 Triticum aestivum | reverse complement strand
TTTTAGTAAGTGTTTAAAATGATTAGTAAGTAAATTAATAAACTAATTGAACTAGTTTAGATTTAGCAAGAACTAGTTGAATTAATAGAACTAATGTATTTTTAGTAAGAAAATTAATATAACTAGTTGAACTAGTTTATTTTTAGTTTATTTCTATTTATAGTAAGTTTATATTTAGTAAGAACTATTTGAATTAATAGAACTGGTTGAACATGTCACAGTTGTTGTTATTTTTTTAGTTTAAGCAATTATTCCTGCATCGATGTCGTTCGCTAGGGTTTTATTTATAGGGCTTTTGTTTTTGCAGAAATCAAGGAGCCCTTCCATCATCCCCACTGTCGTCCCCGTCACTGACCCCCTCCGACCTCGAGGTGAGACCAGCCAAATATCCATGTCAATATGAGTCCTATAAGATATGATGTAGATAAAAACATGTATATCGTGTGTTGCTCAAATAGGATATGTGGTTGCCCAAGTGGCCGGTCATGTTCATGTTACTCCGAGTGGCCTATGTTTTGCCGGAGTGTTGATTAATTTTTGTTCCGGCAAATTTCAGGCACTCGATATGTCTTGTGACTATGACTAGTTGATGATGAGGAGTAGTTGTGATTATGACTAGTGACCAACTTGCTATGTGATGTCTCATTGATGAAAACGACAATCATGAGGAGGTGTTATATGACAATGATGTATTATGATGATAAGTTATTAATGATATGATGATGATGATGATGATATTTATTATATCATTGGGTGAAAGAACCGCGGATTAGTTTCAAGTGGATGTCCATCCACTTGAAACTAGTCCACGGTTCTTTCACCCAGTGATGTAATAACTCATTATGATGTAAAAGCAATCTCTAAATTGTTGTTGTATGAAAACTTGTATAAAGGTGTATGTTGTTGTATGAAAACTTGTATAAAGGTGTATGAATAAAACATGAAACAAAAAAGAAATCAAATATGAAATAATAGTAGTAGCGCATGCTGGGAGAAGCGCCACTAGTAGTTACCAGTAGCGCTGTTTGGAGAAAACGCTACTACTAAGTCGATATAGCAGTAGCATGGGTTAACCCACGCTACTGCTAACCTTTAGCTGTAGCGCCGTACCAGTAGCGCTCCATCCCGCGCTACTGATAGACCTAAAACCCGCGCTGCTGCTAGGCTTTTCCCTAGTAGTGATTAATCGGTGCAGTTTTAAACTTAATAGAAGAAAAAAATATGGCGAAAAAATCTACAGTGCAAATATGAAGCAAATGGCACGATTTTCTTTTCTCAATGTGTCATAAACATGTATACAACAACAATCATCCATGTGGACGTAAAAAACAAACATGTATACAACAACACCTTTTTGCTGATTTCGGCCTGGGATGCAACTCCGAGAGATGGCAACCACACAACGGCGACAAACAGTGGGAAGGTGACGGTCGCTGGGCAGGGCATCTGAACGGGTCAGTTTTCGGAGGTGGCGGGTCGTGAAGGTGGAGCGGAGAAGATAAAGCAATGACACATAGGGGAGGAGCGAAAGCGGTGGCGCGTCGATGAGGACCTGGCCAGCCTCCATCTAGGTCGTGTGGGGATGAGAGTAGCAGGTTGTGACGAGTGGAAGGATAAACTCTGGCTCTTTAGGAGTGGGAGGGGCTGGGAAGGATTATGAGCCAAATAATTAGGCTTTGTTTGCCCATGAGTTAATGTGCCAACAACGATTAATCAGCCTGACAACCGATTAATCGGTCCATCGGACCATTTAATAGGTCTGACAAGCTATTTAATCGTCCTGGCAAGTTAACTCGATGAATAAGTGTTATTTGATTCGGCCACCCGATGAGTAGCGATTAACTAGCCAATTAACTGGTTAATCGGATGAATTCTTGGACAGTGTCGTATAAATAGCCATCATCAAAGATCTAGCCATTACACACCTTTATGAACAACTCGGTGACACCGGGTCAAAAACTTGGTCACACCGACTAGTGTAAAATATTCGAACGTTAGACGTTTTAGTGAGAGCAGATGAATCCACTCGATGGCTCTGATATGTGATAACCTAAGAACTTGCACTATTTCAGTAGTTTCGATCGATTTCACTCGGTGATTCCAAAATGAACACGATGGGGTACAGAGAGTTTCTGACTGCACTTCGGTAGGACCGAATGCCATCTCAGTGGAACCGAGTTTATAGGGTTTAGGTCGTGGCTCCGTCTGGTGTATGTCAGTGGGTCTGGATGTGTTTGTTTCCTTGTGACCGATAATGAACTTAGGGTTTTGGACATATTGCATTGTGAGAATGTGGTTGAGGGTTTTGGACATATTGCATTGTGAGAATGTGGTTGAGGGTTTTGGAGCAATGTCTTCAAGCACTTGAGCAAAATGACTCATGATCAAAACCTCATCTCCTTTTAGTAGTACTGGCTTTACTATGGACTCAATGTGATCTTGGATCACTTACCCAGAAATGTAGAGTCTTGGGGCTTTTGCCAATGTATGTACTTTGCATTTTGAGGGGTCCACAATCACATGTCCTTTCCATGCCTACATTGAACGTCTCATGTTGCAGGATTTTCTATGATGAGTGAATTTCATTGTAGGGTTACGGTCTACACTCAACCTGACGATGGTGTTGATGGGACTCTGCACCCGTTTGTTTGTTTCCACTGAGACTTGTGAGGTATATATCAGTTTTGCGTTATTTATGCATGTGATTGCACTTTGATATATACATTAATGTACTATTTGTGCCAGCATACTAATCCAGGGATGGCACAGATACACAGAGGCTTGACCATTTGAGGTCGGATCGCTACAAATATATCCTTTGACAATATATTACTCTATGCTTCACTCTTGTCAAATTGGATATGTATGTTGTTCCTTACAAACTAACCCATGTAGGAAGATGAACTACAAATGAAAGGATTACTCTCAACTTCACTCCATAAGCATCCACCTCAAGTTCAACTACATGATGGACATCTACACCAAACGCCAATGCAAGTCCTCACATCTTAGAGAAGCTTTACTCAATGACATGAGTCAAAGCAACTCAACAATATTTGAATACATTGAAATGCTTAAATGATAAATGGCAACCCCATTTTGAGCTTAAGGATGAGTATGACCTATGATCAAGTGACCTCACTGGACTCCTAAGTCAATATACTCAAACATAGGTGACCTAGTCACCGACCCCTTTTCTAGATGAAATTCTCTAGTGTTCCCCTGCTTTGCTTTCTTCTTGCTAGAGTGTTTCCCCTTTCATAAAAAAACTTCATCTAGATATTTTTATCTTTTTCTGTTCTTTTCTTTAGTTAGTCCATAGTCGATTCATTGCAAATCCTATTTGAATTCCATGAAACTCTTTGTGAGATCTCTATTGCAAGTGAGTGATACGTCCATTTTGCATCATGTTTTCCTACTGTTATTTATAATGTTTTATGGACCAATTCTAATGCCTTTTCTCTCTTAATTTGCAATATTTACATGAAGAGGGAGATTGCCGGTAGCTGGAATTCTGGACTTGAAAAACCTATGTCAGAGATACCTATTCTGCACATCTCCAAATGAGCTGAAATTTCACAGAGAATTATTTTAAAATAAATAAAAATACTGGAAGAAAGAAATACCAGAGGAGGCGCACCCACCCCCACCCCCCGGGGCGCGCCTTGGTGTCTTGTGGGGCCCCTAGACAGCCTCTGGTGCCCATCTTCTGGTGTATATTTACATTTTCCCTAAAAAAGGAGAGGACTTTTGGGACAGAACGCCGCCGTCTCGAGGCGGAACTTGGGCAGGAGCACTTTTGCTCTCCGATGGAGCTATTCCGCCGGGGACACCTCCCTTCGAGAGGGGGAAATCGAAGCCATCATCATCACCAACAACCCTCTCATCGTGGGAGGACTAATCTTCATCAACATCTTCACCAGCACTATCTCATCTCAAACCCTAGTTCATCTCTTGTATTCAATCTTTGTTTCAAAACCTCAGACTGCTACCTGTGGGTTGCTAGTAGTGTTGATTACATCTTGTAGTTGATGCTAGTTGGCTTATTTGGTGGAAGATTATATGTACAGATCCTTGATGCTACTGAATACCCCTCTAACCTTGGACATGAATATGATTTGTGAGTAGTAGTTACTTTTGTTCTTGAGGACATGGGAGAAGTCTTGTCATAAGTAATCATGTGAATTTGTATTCGTTTGATATTTTGATGATAGGTATGTTGTTGTTTCTCTTAGTGGTGTTATATGAACGTCGACTACATGACACTTCACAATATTTGGGCCTAAGGGAATGCATTGTGGATTAATAATTAGATGATGGGTTGCTAGAGCGATAGAAGCTTAAACCCTAGTTTATGTGTCATTCCGTAAGGGGCTGATTTGGATCCATATGTTTAATGATATGGTTAGATTTTATCTTAAATTTTCTTTCGTAGTTGCGGATGCTTGCGAGAGGGGTTAATCATAAGTTGGAGGCTTTTCAAGTAAGAACAACACCCAAGCATTGGTCCACCCACATATCAAATTATCAAAGTAGCGAATGCAAATCAAACAAACATGATGAAAGTGACTAGATGAAATTCCCGTGTGTCCTCAAGAATGCTTTTCTGGTAGATCTGGAAATATGCGTCTCAAGATTCAGAGGGAGAGAGCTATGCCGCTGATTATATCACAAACCCCAAGGCCTATGTGGAGGAGGATCCTTATGGTTGGACCACATATGAGGAGGAATACATTGACATGGAGAAAACAAGAGATGATAGCTTTGATGAATACGAAGATCCACTACCCCAGCCTGGAGATATGCTCGTGGAATTCAAGAAGTCAAGCCTCCCTAACAAATAAAACAAATCTAAGATACAATTTATCCCATCTCGTTTTCTGGAGGAGAGCAAGGCAGCATTATGCAAAAGGGTATTAAAGCTTGAGCTATATAATGATGATCTAAGGGAGGAAAATTTTAGCCTCAAGCGCAAGCTAGAGAAAAAGACTGCCTCACATCACCATCTTCATCTTCATCACCAAAGAAGGAGACTTGAGTACACGGGTATGGGCACTCCCCTTGGCTTGTGCCAAGCTTGGAAGAGATGCCCCGGTATTGTATCATCATCACTTTTATTACCTTTATCTATCTTAGTTTGATCCTTAACTATTTTGTGATTTAGTTGAATAAAAGTTTAGTACGATCTATTTTGAGTGCTAGTTCCATGATATATCTATATATGTAATCGAGTGAGAGTTATATAATAAAGTTCAGTTTGAGTTTTTGCTTCTTTACTTTTCGGTTTCAATCAAAATAAAGGAAATAATGAAAAAGGTCATATGCTAATCTTATGGTAAGTAATGACATCACATAAGGAAAAGTATAAGTGGTAAATTTTATTGAAAGTTGACAAACCTAGCATTGGTCAATGATGCAATTCATGAAAGAATTAATAAGGGAAGAGAAGATTCACATGAAAATACACTATCTTGGACATCTTTTATGATTGTGAGCTCCCACTAAATATCTTATGAAAAATTGTTGATGTTGGACAAGGAAGACAATGTAATGATTTATGTTTGTTCTTATTCACATAGAAGTTATATTGTCATAGATCCTTGAACATGTGGTGCTTGCTTAATATCTTTGCTAGCCAAAAATCTGCACTAAGTGGAGATACTACTTGTGCATCCAAAACCCTTAAACCCAAATCCATGTTTTGAGAGTCCGCCATACCTATCTATGGATTGAGCAAGATCCTTCAAGTAAGTTGTCATCAGTGCAAAAAGGCAATAAAAGTTGATCCTAAATTTGTTTGATCCTTTAGTGCAAGGGAAAATAAGTGTTGTACGAACTTGTGATGGCAAAGTAATGAAAGCGATGGACTGCACGATAAAGGTTGCTATCATAAGGGGCAACATAACATGACGTTCTTTTGCATTAAGAGATTGCGCATACATGATGATACGTCTCCAACGTATCTATAATTTTTGATTGTTCCATGTTGTTTTATTATCAATCTTGGATGTTTTATAATCATTTTATAGTCATTTTATATCATTTTTTGGTACTAACCTATTGACATAGTGCCCAGTGCCAGTTCCTATTTTTTCCATGTTTTTACATCGTAGGAAATCAATATCAAATGTAGTCCAAATGGAATGAAAGTTTACGATGATTTTTATGGGCCAAAAGGAAGCAGATGGGCCCTGGTTGCACCTGGTGGGAGTCCCGAGGAGGGGACAACCCACCAGGGCGCGCCAGGGCCTGACCTCGGATACCCCCCGGACTGCCTCTTTGCTCTATAAATACCCCAGAAATCCCAGAACCCTAGGGCAGTCGACGAAATATTCATCCAGCCGCCGCAGAGTCCAGAAACACTAGATCCAATCTAGACACCATCACGGAGGGGTTCACCACTTCCATTGGTGCCTCTCTGATGATGCGTGAGTAGTTATTTGTAGACCTTTGGGTCTGTAGTTAGTAGCTAGATGGCTTCATCCCTCTCTCTCTCTCTCTCTTGATTCTCAATACAATGGTCTCTTGGAGATCCATATGATGTAATTCTTTTGCGGTGTGTTTGTTGGGATTGATGAACTTGGAGTTTATGAACAGATCTATGTTTTTATATCCATGAAAGTATTTGAGTTTCTTTGATCTTATTTTATGCATGATATATTATAGCCTCGCATTTTTTCTCTGATATTTGGGTTTTGTCTGGCCAACTCGATCTATTTATCTTGCAATGGGAAGAGGTGCCCGTTAGTGGGTTCGATCTTACGGTGCTTAATCCCAGTGATAGAAAGGGAACCGACATGTATGTATCGTTGCTACTAAGGATAAAAAGACGAGATCTATATCTACCACCATATAGATAAACGGATCTTGTCTACATCATGTCATCGTTCTTATTGCACTACTCCGTTTTCCATGAACTTAATACACTAGATGCATGCTGGATAGCGGTCGATGTGTGGAGTAATAGTAGTAGATGTAGGTAGGAGTCCGTCTACTAATCTTGGACATGATGCCTATGTAATGATCATTGCCTGGATATCATCATAATTATTTGAAGTTCTATCAATTTCTCAACAGTAATTTGTTTACCCACCGTTTGCTATTTTTATTGAGAGAAGCCACTAGTGAAACCTACGGCCCCCGGGTCTTATTTCTCATATATTTGCCTTTGCGATCTACTTTTTCCTTGCTTTTATTTTCAGATCTATTAAACCAAAACTACAAAAATATTTTTCTGCACTTTTATTTTATTTGTGATCTATTTATCCAATCTATTACAACCTTTTTACCGTCACACACCAATTTCTGGGGCCGTTACCCGAAAGGGATTGACAACCCCTTTAACACGCCGGGTTGCGAGGTGTTGTTATTTGTGTGCAGGGGCTGTTTATGTTGTATTGCTTGGTTCTCCTACTGGTTCAATAACCTTGGTTACATAACTGAGGGAAATACCTACCGCCGCTGTGCTGCATCATCCCTCCCTCTCTAGGGAAATACCGACGTAGTTCCAGCTGCCATCAAGGAGAATTTCTGCCGCCGTTGCCGGGGAGGATGTTCGACATAACCAGGTTCCTAATCACAAATCTCATCTCCTTGCAATTTACATTATTTGCCATTTGCCTCTTGTTTTCCTATCCCCCACTTCACAAAAATTTGCCGTCTTATTTGCCTCTCTTTTTCCGTTCGCCCTTTTTGCCGGATCTGTTTTTGAGTGCAATCTTGTTGTATAGTCATCATGACTCAAGAGAACACCAAATTATGTGATTTCTCAAATACCAACAACAATGATTTTATTGGCACTTCGCTTGCTCCTCCCGCCACTAGTGCGGAGACTTGTGATATTAATACTGCTTTGCTGAATCTTGTTATGAAAGACCAATTTTTCGGTACTCCTAATGAGGATGCCGCGTCCCATCTTCATACCTTCGTGGAATTATGTGATATGCAAAAGAAAAAAGATGTGGAAAATGATGTGGTCAAGGTGAAATTATTTCCGTTCTCTTTGTGTGATTCTGCAAAAATTTGGTTCTCTTCTTTGCCTCGTAATAGTATCGATTCTTGCAATAAGTGCAAAGATGCTTTTATCACTAAGTATTTTCCTCCTGCAAAAATTATTTCCCTTAGAACCCAGATCATGAATTTCAAGCAACTTGAACATGATCATGTTGTGCAATCTTGGGAAAGGATGAAAGTGATGCTGAGGAATTGCCCAACTCATGGGTTAAATCTTTGGATGATCATACAAAAAATTTATGCGGGATTGAATTTTGTTTCTCGTAATCTTTTAGACTCCGTCGTGGGTGGTACTTTACTTTGGGTGAATCCACCAAATTGCTTGATAATATCATGGCAAATTATTCACAAATGGCATACCGAAAGAGCTCCTACTAGTAAAAAGTTAATTTGGTTGAAGAAATTTCTTCTTTGAGTAATAAAGTTGATTCTCTTATGAACTTGATTGCTAGTATAAGTGCTCCTATTGATCTTAATGATATGCCTTTGTCTACTTTGATTGAGCAAAATAGAGATGTCATTGATGTGAATTTTATCTCTAGAAATAATTTCAACAACAATGCTTATAGAGGTAATTTTAATCCTAGGCCTTTTCCTAGTAATTCCTCTATTAATTATGGTAATTCCTATGGAAATCAATCTTATAATAATAATAGGAACACCTCTGATCTTTATAACAATATTAAAGAATGTATCTACACACAAAAAGTTTTCAACACTTTCATAGAAGAAAAGTTGAACAAGATTGATGATTTGTTTAGAAGTGTTGATAGAATTGCTCATGATGTGGAAAATCTCAAGATGAAATTTTTTGTGCCTAAAGTAGATGAATCAATTAAATCTCTTTATGTTTCTATGGATGAAAGTAAGAAAAGAACCACTATGCTTAGAGCTAAAAGAGAATTTTTGGGAAAAGCTTTTTCTAGTGATTATTCTTGCAAAGATGATGAAGATCTTAAAATGATTGGTGTTTCTTCTATTGATTCCTTGTTTATTAAAGTTAAGAGTGATGAAAAAGGGACTGGGGAAGAGTCAACTTTAGGTAGAAGGCATCCCAATATTTTGGAGGGTGAAAATCTTGTTGAGAAAATTGATGAAAGTGGGTTTGGAGAGGTCAAAACTTTAGCTAGTGATGCACCCACTATTTTGGATTACAAAGACTTTAATTATGATAGTTGCTCTTTGATTGATTGTATTTATTTGTTGCAATCCATTATAAATTCACCCCATGCTTATGAACAAAATGAAGCTTTTACTAAACATATTGTTGATGCTATGATGAAAGCTTTGGAAGAAAAGTTGGAATTAGAAGTTTCAATTCCTAGAAAATTGTATGATGAGTGGGAACCTACTATCAAAGTCAAGATTAAAAATTATGAGTGTTTTGCTTTGTGTGACTTGGGTTCTAGTGTTTCCACAATTCTGAAATCTTTATGTGATGTGCTTGGTCTTACCAATCTTGAAGAATGTTCCTTGAATTTGCACTTGGCGGATTCCACTATTAAAAAGCCTATGGGAAGGATTAATGATGTTCTTATTATTGAAAATAGGAATTATGTGCCCATAGATTTTACTGTTCTTGATATTGACTGCAAGCCGTCTTGTCCAATTATTCTTGGTAGACCGTTTTTACACAGTATCGGTGTCGTGATTGATATGAAAGAAGGCAATATTAAGTTCCAATTTCCTTTCAGTGAAGGTATGGAACACTTTCCTAGAACTAGAATTAAGCCACCTTATGAATCAATCATGAGGGAATCTTATGGATCTCGAACCAAAGATGACAAAACTAAGATCCTTGCTATTTGCCTAGATAAGGGCGTAAAACTATAGCGCTTGTTGGGAGGCAACCCAATGAATAAATTTATTTTTGCTTTTTGCTTTCTGTTCTTGAGTGTTAGCACAATTATGCTACTGTTATGATTGTGTTTTTATGTTTTAATTAGTGTTTATGCCAAGTAAAGCCTTTAGGATCTTCTTGGGCAATAGTTGTTTGATCTTGCTGGAAAAACAGAAAGTTTGCGCTCATGAAATTAATTTTCATTTTTTACGAGAGAGCGATAAAATACCCATTCCACTTGCGGTAGATCAATAAACAAATTTCTCAGGTCATCCTAATTTTTCAGAGTTTTTACAGAAGTATTCTAAATAGTCAGATTGCTACAGACTGTTCTGTTTTGACAGATTATGTTTTCTTTGTGTTGTGTGCTTATTTTGATGGCTCTATGGTTTTCTTTGATGAGTTTTTGCCATAGAAAAGTTGGAATACAGTAAATATAATACAAAAATAAAATATGAATTGGTTTGATACAACACTTATAGTAGTGATTTATTATTCTTATACTAACGGATCTCACGAAGGCTTTGTTGAGTTTTGTGTGATTGAAGTTTTCAAGTTTTGGGTTATCTTACAATGGATGAAGGAAGGATGTAAGAGCCTAAGCTTGGGGATGCCCCGGCATCTCAAGCTATTATTCAAGAATGAGCAACCAACTAAGCTTGGGGATGCCCCCGAGTGGCATCCCCGCTTTCTTCCAACAACTATCGGTATTTTACTCGAGGCTATATTTTTTTATTCATCGCATGATATGTGTTTTGCTTGGAGCGTCTTGTATGATATGTGTCTTTGCTTGTTTTATTTTGTGTTTTAAGTTATCAATCCTTGCTGGACACTCCCATTTGAGAGAGCCAAAATTATGTCATGACTTGTTAGAATTGCTCTCTATGCTTCACTTAAATCTTTTATGAGGTAGTACTTGCTCCAGTGCTTCACTTATATCTTTTTGAGCACGGTGTGCTTAGTATTTTTGAAGAAATTCTCTCTTGCTTCACTTAGATTTGTTTGAGAGTTAGTAAATTTTTTAAGAAATTCTCTCTTGCTTCACTTAGATTATTTTAAGAGAAAGAAAATTTGTTATGCTCATGATCTTCACTTATATTTGGTTGAGCTTATGAAAAGCAACTCATGAAAATTAGTCCAAAAGTGATAGATATCCAAGAAGGATAAAGTAAAGAAAATGTCATGAAGATCATTGGACAAAATAAACTTGATTCTTAGTAATAGTTTTGAGATATGATGATGTGATATGTGAGTTATGTTGATGAGTAATTGTGCTCTAGTAAGAATATTGGTGTTAAGGTTTGTGATTCCCTTTGCATGCAAGAAAGTCAACAATCATGAAATGAAAATTATATCCTACTTGTGGTGCATTATTCGGTGTTAATTATGCTTAATGCTTGCTTATGGGATTATTCGTTTCTTGGTTGGTCGCTTCTCAATCTTTTGCTAGCCTTCATTTTTCACTAAGTATGACTTCTACTTGTGCATCCAAAATCCTTTAAACCAATTTTGCCACATGAGTCCACTATATCAACCTATATGTGGTATTCTTTTTGCCATTCTAATAAAATTTGCATGTGCCATCTCTAATTTTCAAAATAAACTACTCTTTGTGTGTTTGTTTCGCTCGTGGAACGGTAATGGGTGGCTAATATTTTCCATGCTAGATGTGTTATTCTCAAGATGAGTATTTATTCACTTGTCATTGCACGAGAGCAAGGCAAAGGTATTAGGGATGCCTAGTCCCGAAATGCAAAAACAAAAATGAATTTACTTTATGTTGTCAAATAATAAATTCCTTGGAAAGTGTTGGTATGGAGGGCACACGTGGATACGACTAGCCATGGAAAGTGAAAGTTATGGTGGAAAAAGGAATAAACTTTATTTTCTGTTTGGGAACCGCCTATGGCATATCTAGCATGGAAAGTGTTCGGAACTCTAAGTCGTTTTCGTTGGTGGGATGGATACACCTCCCAAAATGTTTTTATCTCAATTTTTTCTCTGTCACCTCTACAAATCCCTACTTCCCTCTGCGAAGGGACTTCCTTTTACTTTATGCAATTTTTATTTTGAAATTTGAGTCTCCATCTTCTCTCGTAAAAGCACCAACTAGGAGGCAATATGATAGTGCTCAAGTATTGGGTGTAGTTAATATTCGAGTGTGTTTCATGAATGGATCAATGTTTGAGCATGATGGGCTAGGGATAACTTATTTTAGCATTGATATTTTGGAAGACATGGTTGCTTGTTGATATGCTTGAGTATCTAAATTATTATGTCAAAACTAGACTATTGCTTTGAATCACATAGAAGTCCAAATGTCCATGCTATAAAGAAAATAATATGATATGACTTGATGAACAACACTCCACATCAAAAATTCTGTTTTTATCACTTACCTACTCGAGGACGAGTAAGATTTAAGCTTGGGATGCTGATACGTCTCCAACGTATCTATAATTTTTGATTGTTCCATGCTGTTTTATTATCAATCTTGGATGTTTTATAATCATTTTATAGTCATTGTATATCATGTTTTGGTACTAACCTATTGGCATCATCCCTCCCTGGTTGCACCTGGGGGGAGTCACGAGGAGGGGACAACCCACCAGGACGCGCCAGGCCCTGGCGCGCCCTGGTGGGTTGTGCCCACCTTGGGTACCCCCCGGACTGCCTCTTTGCTCTATAAATACCCCAAAAATCCCAGAACCCTAGGGTAGTCGAAAAAATATTCATCCAGCCGCCACAGAGTCAAGAAACACCAGATGCAATCTAGACACCATCACGGAGGGGTTCACCACTTCCATTAGTGCCTCTCCGATGATGCGTGAGTAGTTCTTTGTAGACCTTCGGGTCCATAGTTAGTAGCTAGATGGCTTCATCTCTCTCTCTTGATTCTCAATAAAATGGTCTCTTGGATATCCATATCATGTAACTCTTTTGCGGTGTGTTTGTTGGGATCGATGAACTTCGAGTTTATGATCAGATCTATGTTTTTATATCCATGAAAGTATTTGAGTTTCTTTGATCTCTTTTATGCATGATCTCTTATAGCCTTGTATTTCTTCTCCGATATTTGGGTTTTGTCTGGCCAACTCAATCTATTTATCTTGCAATGGGAAGAGGTGCCTGGTAGTGGGTTCGATCTTACAGTGCTTGATCCCAGTGACAGAAAGGGAACCGACACTTATGTATCGTTGCTACTAAGGATAAAAGGACGAGATCTATATCTACCACCATATAGATAAATGGATCTTGTCTACATCACATCATCGTTCTTATTGCATTACTCCATTTTTCCATGAACTTAATACACTAGATGCATGTTGGATAGCGGTCGATGTGTGGAGTAATAGTAGTAGATGCAGGCAGGAGTCGGTCTACTAATCTTGGACATGATGCATATGTAATGATCATTGCCTGGATATCGTCATAATTATTTGAAGTTCTATCAATTGCCCAACAGTAATTTGTTTACTCACCATTTGCTATTTTTCTTGAGAGAAGCCACTAGTGAAACCTACGACCCTGGGTCTTATTTCTCATATATTTGCCTTTGCGATCTACTTTTTCCTTGCTTTTATTTTCAGATCTATTAAATCGAAAAATACAAAAATACTTTGTTGCACTTTATTTTATTTGCGATCTATTTATCCAATCTATTACAACCTTTTTACCGTCACGCACGAATTTCTGGCGTCGTTACGCAAAAGGGATTGACAACCCCTTTAACACGTGGGATGCGAGGTGTTGTTATTTGTGTGCAGGGGCTGTTTACGTTGTGTTGCTTGGTTCTCCTACTGGTCCGATAATCTTGGTTTCATAACTGAGGGAAATACCTACCGCTGTTGTGCTGCATCATCCCTCCCTCTCCGGGGAAATACCGACGTAGTTCCAGCTGCCATCACATAACCAAAAAGCGCATGACAACCTCTGGTTCCCTCTAAGAAGGCCTATATTTTACTTTTATGCAATAGTCAAAGTATTCCCTCTATTTCTTTTTATTTTTCTCTTTGGCAAGCATTATGTGGTGGGGAATGATCTAGGCACATATATCTAGTTGGATATGAGTGAGCATCAGTTATAATTCTTGACATCACCCTTGAGGTGAATAAGTTGGGAGGCGAAACTATAAGCCCCTATCTTTCTATGTGTTCGGTTGAAACTTTTTGCTCATATATATGTTGTGAGTGTTAGCAACCATAGAAGATTAAATGATGGTTGAGTATGTGGACCTGCCAAAAGGCTTCGATAAGAGACCCTTCCTGAAAATATGATGAATTGTAGTTGCAAAGTTGACTGAGAACATAGTTTGTTAGTTTTTAATAAAGTTTATGCTTTTTTTACTTCGATGTTGTGATGAATTGTTACTTGTTCATGAGAAGTTATATGATAAAGTTTGTTGTTGTTATAATAATAAGCATGATGCTATGATACGTCTCCAACGTATCTATAATTTTTGATTGTTCCATGCTGTTATATTATCAATCTTGGATGTTTTATAATCATTTTATAGTCATTTTATATCATTTTTTGGCACTAACCTATTGACATAGTGCCAAGTGCCAGTTGATGTTTTTTGCATGTTTTTTACATCACATAAAATCAATACCAAACGGAGTCCAAATGCCACGAAACTTTACGGAGATTTTTATGGACCAGAAGACACCTAATGGGCCAAGGTTGCGCCTGAGGGGTGCTTCGAGGAGAGCACAACCCACCAGGGCGCGCCAGGAGGCCTAGGTGCGCCCTGGTGGGTTGTGCTCACCTCGGGTGCCCCCCGGACCGCCTCTTTGCTCTAGAAATACCCCAATATTCCAGAAACCCTAGGGGAGTCGACGAAATTCAATTCCAGCCGCCGCAGAGTCCAGAACCACCAGATCCAATCTAGACACCATCATAGATGGGGTTCATGACCTCCATTGATGCCTCTCCGATGATGCGTGAGTAGTTCTTTGTAGACCTTCGGGTCCGTAGTTAGTAGCTAGATGGCTTCCTCTCTCTCTCTCTCTCTCTCTCGTTTGATTCTCAATACAATGGTCTCTTGGAGATCCATATGATGTAACTCTTTCTGCGGTGTGTTTGTTGGGATCAGATGAACTTCGAGTTTATGATCAGATCTATCTTTTTATATCCACGAAAGTATTTGAGTTTCTTTGATCTCTTTTATGCATGATTGCTTATAGCCTCGTATTTCTTCTCCGATATTTGGGTTTTGTTTGGCCAACTTGATCTATTTATCTTGTCAATGGGAAGAGGTGCTTTGTAGTGGGTTCGATCTTACGGTGCTTGATCCCAGTGACAGAAGGGGAACTGACGCGTATGTATCATTGCTACTAAGGATAAAACGATGGGGTCTATCTCTACATAGATAGATCTTGTCTACATCATGTCATCGTTCTTATTGCATTACTCCATTTCTCCATGAACTCAATACACTAGATGCATGCTGGATAGCAGTCGATGTGTGGAGTAATAGTAGTAGATGCAGGCAGGAGTCGGTCTACTAATCTTGGATGTGATGCCTATGTAATGATCATTGCCTAGATATCATCATGAGTATTTGAAGTTCTATCAATTGCCCAACAGTAATTTGTTTACCCACCATTTGCTATTTTTCTCGAGAGAAGCCACTAGTGAAACCTACGGCCCCCGGGTCTCTTTCTCATATTATTTGCCTTTGCTATCTATTTTATTTGCCTTTTATTTTCAGATCTATTAAATCCAAAAATACAAAAATACCTTGCTGCTATTTATTTTATTTGGCATTCGATCTATCAATCTACTACAATTTATCTCACGTCTGTTTGCCCATATTAGGGCGCCGCTACCCGAAAGGGATTGACAACCCCTTTTACACGTCGGGTTGCGGGTAGTTATTATTTCTGTGCAGGTGTTGTTTACGTTGTGTTGCTTGGTTCTCCTACTGGTGAGATAACCTTGGTTTCATATATGAGGGAAATACCTACCGCCGCTGTGCTGCATCATCCCTTCCTCTTTGAGGAAATACCGATGTAGCTTCAAGTGACATCATGCTACTATGGCCGTATTTTGTTTTTATCGACACCTCTCTCTCTAAACATGTGGACATGATTTTCGATATCGGCTTTCACTTGAGGACAAGCGAGGTCTAAGCTTGGGGGAGTTGATATGTCCATTTTGCATCATGTTTTCCTACTGTTATTCATAGTGTTTTATGCATTATAACACTTTGTGGAGTAATTCTAATGCCTTTTCTCTCATAATATGCAAGGTTTACACAAAGAGGGAGGATTCTGAACCTGAAAAAGCTATGTCAAAGATACCTATTCTACACATCTCCAAATGAGGTGAAATTTTATGAAGAATTAATTTGGAATATATAATAAATACTGGAGAAAAGAACTACCAGAGGGGGCTGCTAGGTGGCCACAAGGCACCAGGCCCGGCGGGCCATGGTGGGTAGTGGGCACCTCGCCCCACCTCTGGTGCCCATCTTCTGGTACATAAGGTCTTTTGACCTAGAAAAAATAAAGAGAAGACTTTCGGGACGAAACGCCGCCGTCTCGAGGCGGAACTTGGGCAGGAGCACTTTTGCCCTCCTCCGGAGCAATTCCGCCGGTGGACTTCCCTCCCGGAGGGGGAAATCAAAACCATCATCATCACCAACAACCCTCTCATATTTGGGAGGCTAATATTCATCAACATCTTCAAAAGCACCATCTCATCTCAAAACCCTAGATCATCTATTGTGTTCAATCTTTGTACTAGAACCTCAGATCGGTACCTGTGGGTGACTAGTAGTGTTGATTACATCTTGTAGTTGATGCTAGCTTTGGTGGAAGATTATATATTCAGATCCATTATGCTATTTAATATCCCTCTGATCTTGAGCATTAATATTATTCATGAGTAGTTACCTTTGTTCTTGAGGCCACGGGAGAAGTCATGTTGCAAGGAATCATATGAATTTGATATGTGTTCGATATTTTGATGATATGTATGTTGTGATTTCCTTAGTGGTGTTATGTGAACACTGACTACATGACACTTCACCATCTTTGGGCCTAAGGGAATGCATTGTGGAGTGGTTATTAGATGATGGGTTGCTAGAGTGACAGAAGCTTAAACCCTAGTTTATGCACTATTCCATCAAGGGATGATTTGGATCCATATGTTTAATACTTCTTTCATAGTTGCGGATGCTTGCGAGGGGGTTAATCATAAGTGGGAGGCTTGTTCAAGTAAGAACAATGCCCAAGCACCAGTTCACCCACATATCAAATTATCAAAGTAGCGAACGTGAATCAAACCAACATGATAAAAGTGACTAGATGAAATTCCCGTGTGCCCTCAAGAACGCTTTACTTATTATCTGAGACCTTTTCGGCCTTTCCTTTGCCTTCCAAAGTATTGGGCTACCTTGCTGCACTTATTGTTACTTGTTACAAATTATCTTGCTATCAAACTACCTGTTACCTGTTGGGGAACGTAGCATGCAACTTCAAAAAATTTCCTACGATCACACAAGATCTATCTAGGAGATGCATAGCAACGAGAGGGGGAGAGTGTGTCGATGTACCCTCGTAGACCAAAAGCGGAAGTGTTAGCTTAACGCGGTTGATGTAGCCGAACATCTTCTCGATTCAACCAATCAAGCACCGAACATACGACACCTCCGAGTTCTGCACACATTCAGCTTGATGACGTCCCTCAAACTCTTGATCCAGCAAAGTGTCGAGGGAGAGTTTTGTCAGCACGATGGTGTGGTGACGGCGATGGTGATGTGATCCGTGCAGGGCTTCTCCTAAGCACTACGACAATATGACCGGAGGAGTAAACGGTGGAGGGGGGCACCACACACGGCTAAGAAACAATTGATGTTCTTAGAGGTGCCCCCCGCCCCCGTATATAAAGGAGGGAGAGGGAGGAGGCCGTCCTAGGCGTGCCACCAAGGGGGGGAGGAGTCCTACTAGGACTCCGAGTCCAATTCAGACCCCCTTCCTTTTACCGGAGGGGGAAAGGGGGAAGGAGAGGGAGAGGGAGAAGGAAAGGGGGGCCGCGCCCCCTCCCCTTGTCCAATTCGGACTCCCCATGGGGGGGGCATGGGACACCTCCTTGTGGGCTGCCCTGCCTCTCCCCTATGGCCCATCACTTCCCCCGGGGGTCTCCGGTAACCCCCGGTACTCCGATAAATTCCCGAAACGCTCCGGAACCATTTCGGTGTCCGAATACCATCGTCCAATATATCAATATTTACCTCTCGACCATTTCGAGACTCCTCGTCATGTCTGTGATCTCATCCGGGACTCCGAACAATCTTAGGTCACAAAAACACATAACTCATAATACAAATCGTCATCAAATGTTAAGCGTGTGGACCCTACGGGTTCGAGAACTATGTAGACATGACCGAGACACATCTCCGGTGAATAACCAACAGCGGAACCTAGATTCTCATATTGGTTCCTACATATTCTACGAACATATTTATCGGTCAAACTGCAATGACAACAGACGTCATTCCCTTTGTCATCGATATGTTACTTGCCCGAGATTCGATCGTCGGTATCTTCATACCTAGTTCAATATCGTTACTGGCAAGTCTCTTTACTCATTCCGTAATGCATCATCCCGTAACTAAATCATTAGTCACATTGCTTGCAAGGCTTATCATGATGTGCATTACCGAGAGGGCCCAGAGATACCTCTCCGATACTCGAAGTGACAAATCCTAATCTCAATCTATGCCAACCCAACAAACACCTTCGGAGATACCTGTAGAGCATCTTTATAATCACCCAGTTACTTTGTGACGTTTGATAGCACACAAGGTATTCCTCCGGTATTCGGGAGTTGCATAATCTCATAGTCAAAGGAATATGTATAAGTCATGAAGAAAGCAATAGCAATAAAACTTAACGATCATTATGCTAAGCTAACGAATGGGTCTTGTCCATCACATCATTCTCCTAATGATGTGATCGCGTTCATCAAATGACAACACATGCCTATGGTCAGGAAATTTAACCATCTTTGATTAACAAGCTAGTCAAGTAGAGGCATACTAGGGACACTCTGTTTTGTCGATGTATTCACACATGTATCAAGTTTACGGTTAATACAATTCTAGCATGAATAATAAACAGTTATCATGATATATGGAAATATAAATAACAACTTTATTATTGCCTCTAGGGCATATTTCCTTCAGTCTCCCACTTGCACTAGTGTCAATAATCTAGATTACATTGTAATGATTCTAACACCCATGGAGTCTTGGTGCTAATCATGTTTTGTTCGTGGAAGAGGCTTAGTCAACGGGTCTGCCAAATTTAGATCCGTTTGTATTTTGCAAATCTCTATGTCTCCCTCCGTTATGTTGGGTTCTCTTGTGAAATCTGGATTCCTTTGTTAAGGTAATTGCTCCAGTATTGTCACAAAAGATTTCCATTGGACCCGGTGCACTAGGTATTACACCTAGATCGTATATGAACTCCTTCCTCCAGACTCCTTCATTTGTTGCTTCCGAAGCAGCTATGTACTCCGCTTCACACGTAGATCCCGTCGCGATGCTTTGCTTGGAACTGCACCAACTGACAGCTCCACCATTCAACATAAATATGTATCCAGTTTATGACTTAGAGTCATTCGGATCAGTGTCAAAGCTAGCATCAACGTAACCATTTACAATAAGCTCTTTGTCACCTCCATAAACAAGAAACATATCCTTAGTCCTTTTCAGGTATTTCAGGATATTCTTGACCATGTCTAGTGATCCACTCCTGGATTACTTTGGTACCTCCCTGCTAAACTTATAGCAAGGCATACATCAGGTCTGAAACTTATAGCAAGGCACACATCAGGTCTGGTACACAACATTACATACATGATAGAACCTATGGCTGAGGCATAGGGAATGACTTTCATGTTCTCTCTATCTTCTGCAGTGGTCGGGCATTGAGTCTGACACAACTTAACACCTTGTAACACAAGAAAGAACCCTTTCTTTGACTGATCCATTTTGAACTTCTTCAAAACTTTATCAATGTATGTGCTTTGTGAAAGTCCAATTAAGCGTCTTGATCTATCTCTATAGATCTTGATGCCCAATATATAAGCAGCTTCACCGAGGTCTTTCAATGAAAAATTCTTATTCAAGTATCCTTTTATGCTATCCAGAAATTCTATATCATTTCCAATCAACAATATGTCATCCACATACAATATTAGAAATGCTACAGAGCTCCCACTCACTTTCTTGTAAATACAGGCTTCTCAAAAGTCTGTATAAAACCATATGCTTTGTTCACACCATCAAAGCGTATATTCCAACTCAGAGATGCTTGCACCAGTCCATAAATGGATCGCTGGAGCTTGCACACTTTGTTAGCACCTTTAGGATCGACAAAACCTTCTGGTTGCATCATATACAACTCTTCTTTGAGAAATCCATTAAGAAATGCAGTTTTGACGTCCATTTGCCAGATTTCATAATCATAAAATGCGGTAATTGCTAACATGATTCGAACAGACTTAAGCATCGCTACGGGTGAGAAGGTCTCATCGTAGTCAACTCCTTGAACTTGTCGAGAACCTTTCGCAACAAGTCGAGCTTTGTAGATAGTAACATTACCATCAGTGTCAGTCTTCTTCTTGAAAATCCATTTATTCTCTATGGCTTGCCGATCATCGGGCAAGTCAACGAAAGTCCACACTTTGTTCTCATACATGGATCCCATCTCAGATTTCATGGCATCAAGCCATTTCGCGGAATCTGGGCTCATCATCGCTTCCTCATAGTTCGTAGGTTCATCATGGTTTAGTAACATGACTTTCAGAACAGGATTACCGTACCACTCTAACGCGGAACATACTCTGGTTGACCTACGAGGTTCAGTAGTAACTTGATCTGAAGTTTCATGATCATCATCATTACCTTCCGCACTTATTGGTGTAGGCATCACTAGAACTTATTTCTATGATGAGCTACTTTCCAACTCGATAGAAGGTACAATTACCTCATCAAGTTCTACTTTCCTCCCACTCACTTCTTTCGAGAGAAACTCCTTCTTTAGAAAGGATCCATTCTTAGCAACAAATATCTTGCCTTCGGATCTGTGATAGAAGGTGTACCCAACAGTTTCTTTTGGGTATCCTATGAAGATACACTTCTCCGACTTGGGTTCGAGCTTATCAGGCTGAAGCTTTTTTACATAAGCATCACAACCCCAAACTTTAAGAAACGACAGCTTAGGTTTCTTGCCAAACCATAGTTCATATGGTGTCGTCTCAACGGATTTTAAATGGTGCCCTATTTAACATGAATGCAGCTGTCTCTAATGCATAACCCCAAAATGATAGTGGTAAATCGGTAAGAGACATCATAGATCGCACCATATCTAATGAAGTATGGTTGCGACGTTCGGACACACCATTACGTTGTGGTGTTCCAGGTGGCGTGAGTTGCAAAACTATTCCATATTGTTTTAAATGAAGACCAAAGTCGTAACTCAAATATTCGCCTCCGCGATATGATCGTAGAAACTTTATTTTCTTGTTACGATGATTTTTCACTTCACTCTGAAATTCCTTGAACTTTTCAAATGTTTCAGACTTGTGTTTCATCAAGTAGATATACCCATATATGCTCAAATCATGTGTGAAGGTCAGAAAATAACGATACCGCCGCGAGCCTCAACACTCATCGGACCGCATACATCGGTATGTATTATTTCCAATAAGTCAGTTGCTCGCTCCATTGTTCCGGAGAACAGAGTTTTAGTCATCTTGCCCATGAGGCATGGTTCGCAAGCATCAAATGATTCATAATCAAGTGATTCCAAAAGCCCATCTGCATGGAGTTTCTTCATGCGCTTTACACCAATATGATCTAAACGGCAGTGCCACAAATATGTTGCACTACCAATACCAACTTTGCATCTTTTGGCATCAACATTATGAATATGTGTATTACCACGATCGAGATTCAACAAAAATAGACCACTCATCAAGGGTGCATGACCATAAAAGATATTACTCATATTAATAGAACAACCATTATTCTTAGATTTAAATGAATAACCGTCTCGCATTAAACAAGATCCAGATATAATGTTCATGCTCAACGCTAGCACCAAATAACAATTATTTAGGTCTAGAACTAATCCCGAAGGTAGATGTAGAGGTAGCGTGCCGACGGCGATCACATCGACCTTGGAACCATTTCCGACGCGCACACCTCGTCCTTAGTCAATTTTCATTTAATCTGTAGCCCCTGTTTTGAGTTGCAAATATGAGAAACAAAACCAGTATCAAATACCCAGGCGCTACTACGAGTATTAGTAAGGTACACATCAATAACATGTATATCAAATATACCTTTGTTCACTTTGCCATCCTTCTTATCCGCCAAATACTTGGGGCAGTTCCGCTTCCAGTGACCAGTCCCTTTGCAGTAGAAGCACTCAATTTTAGGCTTAGGTCCAGACTTGGGCTTCTTCCCGGGAGCAGCAACTTGCTTGCTATTCTTCTTGAAGCTCCCCATCTTTAATTTGCCCTTTTTCTTGAAACTAGTGGTCTTGTTAACTATCAACACTAGATGCTCCTTCTTGATTTCTACCTCTGCAGCTTTGAGCATTGCGAAGAGCTCGGGAATTGTCTTGCTCATCCCTTGCATATTATAGTTCATCACGAAGCCTTTATAGCTTGGTGGTAGTGATTGAAGAACTCTGTCAATAACACTATCATCCGGAAGATTAACTCCCAGCTAAGTCAAGTGGTTATGGTACCCACACATTCTGAGTATGTGTTCACTGACAAAACTGTTCTCCTCCATCTTGCAGCTATAGAACTTGTTGGGGACTTCATATCTCTCAACTAGGGCATTTGCTTGAAATATTAACTTCAACTCCTGAAATATCTCATATGCTCCATGACATTAAAAATGTCTTTGAAGTCCCGACTCTAAGCCGTAAAGCATGGCACACTGAACTATCGAGTAGTTATCAGATCAAGCTTGTTAGCCATTCACAACGTCAGCAGTTGCTCCTGCAGCAGGCCTTGCACCTAGCGGTGCATCAAGGACGTAATTCTTCTGTGCAGCAATGAGGATAATCCTCAAGTTACGGACCCAGCCCGTGTAGTTGCTACCTTCATCTTTCAACTTAGCTTTCTCTAGGAACGCATTAAAATTTGGAATGGTAGCACATGCCATTGATCTACAACATAGATATGCAAAAACTATCAGGACTAAGTTCATGATTAATTTAAGTTCAATTAATCAAATTACTTAAGAACTCCCACTTAGATAGACATCCCTCGAGTCATCTAAATGATCACGTGATCCATATCAACTAAACCATGTCGGATCATCACGTGAGATGGAGTAGTTTTCAATGGTGAATATCTCTATGTTGATCATATCTACTATATGATTCACGTTCGAACTTTCAGTCTCAGTGTTCCGAGGCCATGTCTGTACATGCTAGGCTCGTCAAGTTTAACCCGAGTATTTTGCACGTGCAAAATTGTCTTGCACCCGTTGTATGTGAACGTAGAGCTTATCACACCCAATCATCACGTGGTGTCTCGGCACGATGAACTGTCACAACGGTGCATACTTAGGGAGAACACTTATACCTTGAAATTTAGTGAGGGATCATCTTATAATGCTACCATTGTACTAAGCAAAATAAGATGCATAAAAGATAAACATCACATGCAATCAAAATATGTGACATCATCTTTTGCTTTTGATCTCCATCTCCAAAGCACCATCATGATCTCCATCGTCACTGGCTTGAAACCTTGATCTCCATCATAGTATCGTGGTTGTCCTACCAACTATTGCTTCTACAACTATCGCTAACGCATAGTGATAAAGCAAAGCAATTACATGGCGATTGCATTTCATACCATAAAGCGACAACCAAAAGGCTCCTGCCAGTTGCCGATAACTTTTACAAAACATGATCATCTCATACAACAACGTATATCACATCATGACTTGACCATATCACATCACAACATGCCCTGCAAAAACAAGTTAGACGTCCTCCACTTTGTTGTTGCAAGTTTTACGTGGCTGCTATGGGCTTCTAGTAAGAGCTGTTCTTACCTACGCATCAAAACCACAACGATGTTTCGTCAAGTTTGCTGTTTTAACCTTCAACAAGGACTGGCCGTAGTGAAATTCGATTCAACTAAAGTTAGAGAAACAGACACCCGCCAGCCACCTTTATGCAAAACAAGTTGCATGTATGTCGGTGGAACCGGTCTCATGAACGTGGTCATGTAAGGTTGGTCCGGGCTGCTTCATCCAACAATACCTCCGAATCAAAATAAGATGTTGGTGGTAAGCAGTATGACTATGATCGCCCACAACTCTTTGTGTTCTACTCGTGCATATCAACTACGCATAGACCTGGCTCGAATGCCACTGTTGGGGAATGTAGCATGCAATTTCAAAAAATTTCCTATGATCACGCAAGATCTATCTAGGAGATGCATAGCAACAAGAGGGCTAGAGTGTGTCCACATACCCTCGTAGACCGAAAGTGGAAGCATTAGCTTAACGCGGTTGATGTAGTCGAACGTCTTCTTGATTCAACCGATCAAGCATCGAACGTATGATACGTCTCCAACGTATCTATAATTTTGGTTGCTCCATGCTATATTATCTACTGTTTTGGACATTATTGGGCTTTATTATCCACTTTTATATTATTTTTTGGGACTAACCTATTAACCGGAGGCCCAGCCCAGAATTGCTGTTTTTTGCCTGTTTTAGGGTTTCAAAGAAAAGGAATATCAAACGGAGTCCAAACGGAATGAAACCTTCGGGAACATGATTTTTAGGAAGATTATGATCCGGGAGACTTAGACCCTACGTCAAGAAAAGAAACAAGAGGCCACGAGGTAGGGGTGCGCCTACCCCCCCCCCCCCGCCGCCGCCCCAGGTGCGCCCTCCACCCTCGTGGGCCCCCTGTTGCTCCACCGACATACTCCTTCCTGCTATATATACCTACGTACCCCCAAACAATCAGATACGGAGCCAAATCTCTAATTCCACCAACGTAACTTTTTGTATCCACGAGATCCCATCTTGGGGCCTGTTCCGGAGCTCCGCCAGAGGGGGCATCGATCACGGAGGGCTTCTACATCAACACCATAGCCTCTCCGATGAAGTGTGAGTAGTTTACTTCAGACCTACGGGTCCATAGTAATTAGCTAGATGGCTTCTTCTCTCTTTTTGGATCTCAATACAATGTTCTCCCCCTCTCTTGTGGAGAACTATTCGATGTAATCTTCTTTTTGCGGTGTGTTTGTTAAGACCGATGAATTGTGGGTTTATGATCAAGTCTATCTATGAATAATATTTGAATCTTCTCTGAATTCTTTTATGTATGATTGGTTATCTTTGCAAGTCTCTTCGAATTATCAGTTTGGTTTGGCCTACTAGATTGATCTTTCTTACAATGGGAGAAGTGCTTAGCTTTGGGTTCAATCTTGCGGTGTCCTTTCCCAGTGACAGTAGGGGCAGCAAGGCACATATTGTATTGTTGCCATCGAGGATAACAAGATGGGGTTTTCTACATATTGCATGAGTCTATCCCTCTACATCATGTCATCTTGCTTAAGGCGTTACTCTGTTTTTAACTTAATACTCTAGATGCATGCTGGATAGCGGTCGATGAGTGGAGTAATAGTAGTAGATGCAGGCAGGAGTCGGTCTACTTGTCTCGGACGTGATGCATATATACATGATCATAGCTAGATATTCTCATAACTATGCTCAATTCTGTCAATTGCTCAACAGTAATTTGTTCACCCACCATAGAATACTTATGCTCTCGAGAGAAGCCACTAGTGAAACCTATGGCCCCCGGGTCTCTCTTTATCATATTAATCTCCTACTACTTAGTTATTTCGTTTGTTATTTACTTTGCCTTTATTTTACTTTGCATCTTTATCATAAAAATATCAAAAATATTATCTTATCATATCTATCAGATCTCACTCTCGTAAGTGGCCTTATAGGGATTGACAATCCCTATTTGCGTTGGTTGCGAGGATTTATTTGTTTTGTGCAGGTACGAGGGACTCGCGTGTAGCCTCCTACTGGATTGATACCTTGGTTCTCAAAAACTGAGGGAAATACTTACGCTACTTTGCTGCATCATCCCTTCCTCTTCGGGGAAAACCAACGCAGTGCTCAAGAGGTAGCAAGAAGGATTTCTGGTGCCGTTGCCGGGGCGCAAAAGTCAACATACCAAGTACCCATCACATACCCTTATCTCCCGCATTACATTATTTGCCATTTGCCTCTCGTTTTCCTCTCCCCCCACTTCACCCTTGCCGTTTTATTCGCCCTCTCTCTCTCTCTTTATCCTCCCTCTCTTTCTCTATTTGCCTCTTTTTGCCTGCTTGCTTTTTGTTTGCTTGTGTGTTAGTTTGCTTGCTTGTCACGATGGCTCAAGATAATACTAAATTATGTGACTTCACCAATACCAACAACAATGATTTTATTAGCACTCCGATTGCTCCTCTTACCGATGCTAAATCTTGTGAAATTAATACTGCTTTGCTGAATCTTGTCATGAAAGATCTGTTTTCCGGCCTTCCTAGTGAAGATGCCGCTACCCATCTAAATAGCTTCGTTGATTTGTGTGACATGCAAAAGAAGAAAGATGTGGATAATGATATTGTTAAATTGAAGCTATTTCCTTTTTCGCTTAGAGATCGTGCTAAAGCTTGGTTTTCGTCTTTGCCTAAAAATAGTATTGATTCATGGAATAAGTGCAAAGATGCTTTTATCTCTAAGTATTTTCCTCCCGCTAAGATCATCTCCCTTAGACACGATATTATGAATTTTAAGCAACTTGATCATGAACATGTTGCACAAGCTTGGGAGAGAATGAAATTAATGATACGTAATTGCCCTACTCATGGTTTAAATTTGTGGATGATTATGCAAAACAAATTATGCCGGATTGAATTTTGCTTCTAGAAATCTTTTAGATTCGGCCGCGGGAGGCACTTTTATGGAAATCACTTTAGGAGAAGCTACTAAACTCCTAGATAATATTATGGTTAATTATTCTCAATGGCATACTGAAAGATCTACTAATAAAAAGGTGCATGCGATAGAAGAAATTAATGTTTTGAGTGGAAAGATGGATGAACTTATGAAATTATTTGCTAATAAGAGTGTTTCTTCTGATCCTAATGATATGCCCTTGTCTACTTTGATTGAGAATAATAATGAATCTATGGATGTGAATTTTTTTGGTTGGAACAATTTTGGTAACAACGCGTATAGAGGAAATTTCAATCCTAGGCCTTATCCTAGTAATCCCTCTAATAATTATGGTAATTACTACAACAATTCTTATGGAAATTATAATAAGACGCCCTCTGATTTTGAATCTAATATTAAATAATTTATTACTTCGCAAAAGAATTTCAATGCTATGATTGAAGAAAAATTGCTTAAGATTGATGATTTGGCTAGGAACATTGATAGAATTGCTCTTAATGTTGATTCTTTGAAACTTAGATCTATTCCACCTAAGCATGATATCAAGAGTCTCTCAAAGCCATGAGAATTTCCATTGATGGGTTCAAAGAAAGAACCGCTAGGATGCGTGCTAAGAAAGATGCCTTTATAAGAGCGTGTTCTTCTAGTTGCTATGAAAATAAAGATGAAGATGTGTCCCCTATTAAATCTTCGTTTTGCAATATGAATCTTGATAATGATGGGACTGAATATGATCCACCTTTACCTAGAAGGCGTTCCAAGAATTCGGAATTTGTTGATCTTGATGCTAAATTTGATAAAAGTGGGAATGAAGAAATTAAAACCCTAGATGTTGCTAAACCCACTATTATGGATTTCAAGGAATTTAACTATGAAAATTTCTCTTTGATTGATTGTATTTCCTTGTTGCAATCCGTGCTAAATACTCCTCACGCTTATAGTCAAAATAAAGCGTTTACTAAACATATCGTTGATGCCTTGATGCAATCTTATGAAGAAAAACTTGAATTGGAAGTTTCTATCCCTAGAAAACTTTATGATGAGTGGGAACCAACTATTAAAATTAAAATTAAATATCATGAATGCTATGCTTTATGTGATTTGGGTGCTAGTGTTTCCACGATTCCAAAGACTTAGTGTGATTTGTTAGGTTTCCGTGATTTTGATGATTGATCTCTAAACTTGCACCTTGCGGATTCCACTATTAAGAAACCTATGGGAAGAATTAATGATGTTATTATTGTTGCAAATAGGAATTATGTGCCCGTAGATTTTATTGTTCTTGACATAGATTGCAATCCTTCATGTCCTATTATTCTTGGTAGACCTTTCCTTAGAACGATTGGTGCAATTATTGATATGAAGGAAGGAAATATTAGATTCCAATTTCCATTAAGGAAATGCACGGAACACTTTCCTAGAAAGAAAATTAAATTACCTTATGAATCTATTATGAGAGCCACTTATGGATTGCCTACCAAAGATGGCAATACCTAGATCTACTCTTACTTGTTATGCCTAGTTAGGGGCGTTAGACGATAGCGCTTGTTGGGAGGCAACCCAATTTTATTTTTATTCCTTGCTTTTTGCTCCTGTTTAGTAATAAATAATTTATCTAGACTCTGTTTTGGTTGTGTTTTTTGTGTTTAATTAGTGTTTGTTCCAAGTAGAACCGTTGGGAAGACTTGGGGAAAGTCTTGTTGAACTTGCTGTAAAAAACAGAAACTTTAGTGCTCACGAGAACTACTGCAATTTTTATTTGGAAAGTGATATTTAGTTAATTATTTTCGAAGATGATTAATAGATAAATTCCTCACGTCCAGAAATTTATTTTAGAATTTTTTGGGTTCCAGATCTTGCGCTAGCTACAGATTAATACAGACTATTCTGTTTTTGACAGATTCTGTTTTTCGTGTGTTGTTTGCTTATTTTGATGAATCTATGGCTAGTAAAATAGTTTATAAACCATAGAGAAGTTGGAATACAGTAGGTATAACACCAATATAAATAAATAATGAGTTTACTACAGTACCTTGAAGTGGTCTTTTGTTTTCTTTCGCTAACGAAGCTCACGAGATTTTCTACTTTAAGTTTTGTGTTGTGAAGTTTTTAAGTTTTGGGTAAAGATTTGATGGATTATGGAACAAGGAGTGGCAAGAGCCTAAGATTGGGGATGCCCATGGCAACCCCAAGATAATATAAGGACACCTAAAAGCCAAAGCTTGGGGATGCCCCGGAAGGCATCCCCTCTTTCGTCTACTTCTATCGGTAACTTTACTTTTAGCTATATTTTTATTCGTCACATGATATGTGTTTTGCTTGGCGCGTTTTGTATGATTTGAGTCTTTATTTCTTAGCTTACCACAATCATCATTGCTGTACACACCTTTTGATAGATCCATATATGATTTGGAATTTGTTAGAATACTCTATGTGCCTCGCTTATATCTTTTGAGTTATATAATTTTGCTCTAGTGCTTCACTTATATCTTTTAGAGCACGATGGTGGATTTGTTTTATAGAAACTATTGATCTCTCATGCTTCACTTAGATTATTTTGAGAGTCTTAAATAGCATGGTAATTTGCTTAAAATCCTAATATGCTTGGTATACAAGATTAATAATAAAACTTTCTTATGAGTGTGTTGAATACTATGATAAGTTTGATACTTGATAATTGTTTTGAGATATGGAGATGGTGATATTAAAGTCATGCTAGTTGAGTAGTTGTGAATTTGAGAAATACTTGTGTTGAAGCTTGTGATTTCCGTAGCATGCACGTATGGTGAACCGTTATGTGATGAAGTCGGAGCATGATTTATTTTTTTATTGTCTTCCTTATGAGTGGCGGTCGGGGATGAGCGATGGTCTTTTCCTACCAATCTATCCCCCTAGGAGCATGCGCGTAATACTTTGCTTTGATAACTTGTAGATTTTTGCAATAAGTATATGAGTTCTTTATGACTAATGTTTAGTCCATGGATTATACGCACTCTCACCCTTCCACCTTTGCTAGCCTCTCTAATACCACACACCTTTTGTCGGTATCATACACCCACCATATACCTTCCTCAAAACAGCCACCATACCTACCTATTATGGCATTTCCATAGCCATTCCGAGATATATTGCCATGTAACTTTCCACTGTTCCGTTTATTATGACACACTCCATTATTGTCATATTGCTTAGCATGATCATGTAGTTGACATCGTATTTGTGGCAAAGCCACCATTCATAATTCTTTCATACATGTCACTCATGAGTCATTGCATATCTGGTACACCGCCGGAGGCATTCACATAGAGTCATATTTTGTTCTAAGTATCGAGTTGTAATTCTTGAGTTGTAAGAAAAATAAAAGTGTGATGATCATCATTATTAGAGCATTGTCCCAGTGAGGAAAGGATGATGGAGACTATGATTCCCCCACAAGTCGGGATGAGACTCCGGACGAAAATAAAAAAAAAGAAAGAAAAAGAAAGAAAGAAAAAGAAAGAAAGAAAAAGAAAGAAAGAAAAGAGGCCATAAAAAGAAAAGAGAAAAGGCCCAAATAAAAAAAGAAATGAGAGAAAAAGAGAGAAGGGACAATGTTACTATCCTTTTACCACACTTGTGCTTCAAAGTAGCACCATGATCTTCATAGTAGAGAGTCTCTCATGTTATCACTTTCATATACTAGTGGGAATATTTCATTTTAGAACTTGGCTTGTATATTCCAATGATGGTCTTCCTCAAAATGCCCTAGGTCTTCATGAGCAAGCAAGTTGGATGCACACCCACTTAGTTTCTTTTTGATCTTTCATATACTTATAGCTCTAGTGCATCCGTTGCATGGCAATCCCTACTCACTCACATTGATATCGATTGATGGGCATCTCCATAGCCCGTTGATATGCCTAGTTGATGTGAGACTATCTTCTCCCTTTTTGTCTTCTCCACAACCACCACTCTATTCCACCTATAGTGCTATATCCATGGCTCACGCTCATGTATTGCGTGAAGATTGAAAAAGTTTTGAGAATGTCGAAAGTATATGAAACAATTGCTTGGCTTGTCATTAGGGTTGTGCATGATTTAAATATTTTTTGTGGTGAAGATGGAGCATAGCCAGACTATATGATTTTGTAGGGATAACTTTCTTTAGCCATGTTATTTTGAGAAGACATAATTGCTTTATTAGTATGCTTGAAGTATTATTATTTTTATGTCAATATGAACTTTTGTCTTGGATCTTTCAAATCTGAATATTCATACCACAGTTAAGAAGAATTACATTAAAATTATGCCAAGTAGCACTCCGCATCAAAAAAATTCTGTTTTTATCATTTACCTACTCGAGGACGAGCAGGAATTAAGCTTGGGGATGCTTGATATGTCTCCAACGTATCTATAATTTTTGATTGCTCCATGCTCTATTATCTACTGTTTTGGACATTATTGGGATTTATTATCCACTTTTATATTATTTTTGGGACTAACCTATTAACCGGAGGCCCAGCCCAGAATTGCTATTTTTGCCTGTTTTAGGGTTTCGAAGAAAAGGAATATCAAACGGAGTCCAAACGGAATGAAACCTTCGGGAACGTGATTTTTAGGAAGATTATGATCCGGGAGACTTGGACCCTACATCAAGAAAAGAAACAGGAGGCCACGAGGTAGGGGGCGCGCCTACCCCCCCCCCCCCAAGCGCGCCCTCCACCCTCATGGGCCCCCTGTTGCTCCACCGACGAACTCCTTCCTCCTATATATACCTACGTACCGCCAAACGATCAGATACGGAGCAAAAATCCTAATTCCACCACCGTAACTTTTTGTATCCACGAGATCCCATCTTGGGGCCTGTTCCGGATCTCTGCTGGAGGGGGCATCAATCACGGAGGGCTTCTACATCAACACCATAGCCTCTCCGATGAAGTGTGAGTAGTTTACTTCAGTCCTACAGGTCCATAGTTATTAGCTAGATGGCTTCTTCTCTCTTTTTGGATCTCAATACAATGTTCTCCCCCTCTCTTGTGGAGAACTATTCGATGTAATCTTCTTTTTGCGGTGTGTTTGTTGAGACCGATGAATTGTGGGTTTATGATCAAGTCTATCTATGAATAATATTTGAATCTTCTCTGAATTCTTTTATGTATGATTGGTTATCTTTGCAAGTCTCTTCGAATTATCAGTTTGGTTTGGCCTACTAGATTGATCTTTCTTGCAATGGGAGAAGTGCCTAGCTTTGGGTTCAATCTTACGGTGTCCTTTCCTAGTTACAGTAGGGGCAGCAAGGCACGTATTGTATTGTTGCCATCGATGATAACAAGATGGGGGTTTTCTTCATATTGCATGAGCCTATCCCTCTACATCATGTCATCTTGCTTAAGGCGTTACTCTGTTTTTAACTTAATACTCTAGATGCATGCTGGATAGCGGTCGATGAGTGGAGTAATAGTAGTAGATGCAGGCGCAGGAGTCGGTCTACTTGTCTTGGACGTGATGCCTATATACATGATCATACCTAGATATTCTGATAACTATGCTCAATTCTGTCAATTGCTCAACAGTAATTTGTTCACCCACCGTAGAATACTTATGCTCTTGAGAGAAGCCACTAGTGAAACCTATGGCCCCCGGGTCTATCTTTATCATATTAATCTCCTACTACTTAGTTATTTCCTTTGCCTTTATTTTACTTTGCATCTTTATCATAAAAATACCAAAAATATTATCTTATCATATCTATCAGATCTCACTCTCGTAAGTGGCCTTATAGGGATTGACAACCCCTATTTGCGTTGGTTGCGAGGATTTATTTGTTTTGTGCAGGTACAAGGGACTCGCGCGTAGCCTCCTACTGGATTGATACCTTGGTTCTCAAATACTAAGGGAAATACTTACGCTACTTTGCTGCATCATCCCTTCCTCTTCGGGGAAAACCAACGCAGTGCTCAAGAGGTAGCAACGTACGGCACCTCCGAGTTCTGCACACGTTCAACTCGATGACGTCCCTCGAACTCTTGATCTAGCAAAGTGTTGAGGGAGAGTTTCGTCAGCACGACGGCGTGGTGACTATTGAAAGGATCGATATGGTTGACTAGAGGGGGGTGAATAGGCAACTAACAATTTTTAACTTTTCTTTACCAAATTAAACTTTGCATCAAAGTAGGTTGTCTAGATGTGCAACTAGGTGAGCAACCTATATGATGCAACAACAACAAACAAACAAGCAAGCAAGAGAAGTAACACTAAAGAGCTTGCACAAGTAAAGGTAAGAGATAACCAAGAGTGGATCTGGTGAAGACGAGGATGTGTTACTGAAGTTCCTTCCTTTTGAGGGGAAGTACGTCTCCGTTAGAGCGGTGTGGAGGTACAATGCTCCCCAAGAAGCCACTAGGGCCACCGTATTCTCCTCACGCACTCACACAATGCGAGATGTCGTGATTCCACTATTGGTGCCCTTGAAGGCGGCGATCGGACCTTTACAAACAAGGTTGGGGCAATCTCCACAACTTAATCGGAGGCTCCCAACAATACCATGAAGCTTCACCCCAATGGACTATGGCTCCGTGGTGACCTCAACCGTCTAGGGTGCTCAAACACCCAAGAGTAACAAGATCCTCTAGGGATAGGTGGGGGAATCAAAAATCTCTTGGTGGAAGTGTAGATCAGGGCCTTCTCAACCATTCCCGAGCAAATCAACAAGTTTGGTCGGCTAGAGAGATAGATCGGGCAAAAATGGAGCTTGGAGCATTAATGGAGCTTTAGGGTGAAGAGGTAGGTCAACGGGGAAGAAGGGGGCCCCCTTTTATAGTGGGGGCAACAATCCAACCGTTGCCCCACTAAACAGCCCCGCAGAGGGCGGTACTACCGCGGGAGACAGTGGTACTACCGCTGGGTTAAGCTGTACTACTGCTCCCTTCGGCGGTACTGCCGCGCAGAACGAAGGGTAAAGGGAAAGAGGGAACCGGGCGGTACTACCACGGAGGAAGGGTGGTACTGCCGCTAAGGAGCGGTGCTGCTGCACTACTGCCGCAGCAAGGTACCGCACAATCCGACACAGAAAAGACCCCTCAAATCGACGCGGTAGGGACCTGGTAAGCTAGCGGTAGTACTACCGCGGAGTCACCGCCGGTACTACCGCTTCGGAGCGGTAGTGCCGCTTGTGACCCCTCAGCGGTACTACCGCTGGGACCCTAACAAAACCCACAAGAGGCGAGAAGACCTCTCAATAGAAGCGGAAGGGCTCGGAGGGTGAGAAGCGGATGTGTACGTGTTGATTCCACCCAAGCAATACCAACATGGACCCCCTCTTGATAGTACAGTGCCCTCTACGCAACTAGTCCACCGAAAAAGAAACGAAAGAGCTACACCGTCTTGAATGACACTCCAAGGGGAAGAAATCGTCTTGTGCCAATGATGAATCTCTAAAATGCTCAAAGCACACGATTAGTCCGCAAACACGTTGTCATCAATCACCAAAACCACATCGAGAGAGATATGCCTCAACAATCTCCCCCTTTTTGGTGGATTGATGACAACTAGGGATTTGCACAAGGAAATGATATAAAAGAAGGATACTTAGAACTACAAAATATAGACGGGCTCCCCCTGAATGTGTGCACCTAGTTAGTGGAGCCTTTGGAATGCAAGACACACACATTCGGATCAACACTCCCCCTATATTTTATAGTCCAACAATTCTAAGCACAGGATATATGAGAGTAGAGTATAAAACAGGATAAGCATGCAACTCATAAGATACTACAGTACTGAATAGACATAAGTAATAAGGTAGTGATAGGGAGCATATGTCTCACACCATATGTCTAGAACTTAGGTCTCACTGGCACCAAACCAAACCAAGCAAAAACAACGAGAAAACACACGAGAAAACACAAGACACACTCGCAACACAGCAACAACACAAATCCCTAAACTCTCTCCCCCTTTGGCATCGAGACACCAAAAGGGAAAAGAGAGTTGCTACGGCTCCAGGTGATGGCAAGCTGAGGATCTCAAACATCACATCTCAGCGTGATCGTCTGCACCTTCGTCGTTGGTCGGAAACTGCTCGTCGTCTGAATCGGTCCAAGGGCAATGCTGGTGAATCCATTCCTCCTCTTCAGTGATCTCTCCCTCAGAACCGCTGGCAACGGTCGCACCCAGGTGACGCATGAGCTCCTTGTGGCGCACCCTGGCCTGCTTCTCAGCCACATGAGTCATGTACTGACCATGAGACTCCATGCAGAAAAGCTTCTTCATCTTGCGTTTAAACTTCTTTGCCCAAGAAGGTTCTGCACTAGAGGGTCCAATGTCTTCCTCGTGATCATCAGTTGAAGCCCCACCCTCAGTCTCCATGGCAACAACGGCAGTAGATGGACCCCCGGGTTTAGGCGCTGGGGTGCCCCAATTGTCCTTCTTCCTCAGACGCTTGATCTCATGAGAAACCAAGTCTCCAGTTTCCAACATCACTCTGGGATAGACACGTGCCCAGGCCTTCTCAATGAGCCTCATGATGAATGGACCATATATCGGGCACTTGCACTCAGAAACGGCAGAGAGAAGTTCAGACCACATAACATGAGAAATGTCCAGGCTCTCTCCAGTGTTTGCTTCCTTCTCATGCTGGCAGAAAAGAAGCATGTCCATGAGATAGGAGTGGACCATATCCAGATTCCCGATGCGAGGGAAGAGAGTCTCACAGAAGACACGATGAAGAATGTCCAGATACATAGACAGCTCATAGGTTTCCTTCTTAGTCACTGGGTGAACCTTCACAGTACAGTAGGGCCAAAGGGCTTGCTTGTGAGTGGACGTAGCATTGCGGTGAGGGAGGAAGCCTACTGGAGTCTCAAGCCCGTGATCTTCCACATCAAGTAACTCCATGAAGGCCTTCCACTTGACGGAAAGCAACTTGCCATTGGTCATCCAAGTCAGAGTCCTGTCGGCATCGGTTCCAAGATGAACGGTGGCAAAGAATTGAGCCACCAAATCTGCATCAAAATCCTTGTTGAATTACATGATCCTGAGAATGTTCAGCTGAGAACAAATCTGAAAGGCTTCACCAAAGTACTCAGGGTCCTTCTCCATGGCATCCGTGTCGATGGAGCGAACACCAACATAGAGATTCTTCTTGGCCTTGATCACATCAAAATAGATGGCAAACTGAAAGCGGTTCCAGAACGGGCGGTTGACCAAAGTGGGATCTTGGTCTACCTCATAGGGGTTGCGGCGACGCTTTTCCCAAAACTCCTTGGCAGTCATCTCAGTCACAGTCTTTCCCTTTGGCTTGTTGGCGGATCTCTTCGACTGCTGAGGTGGTGGTGGAGTACTTGCGGATGCGCCTGCTGGTGGCGGTTGAGTACCTGAGGAACCACCTGCTGGCTCAGAGGTGTGGTAGCGCTTTGACGTTGCACGCCCGGGGTTGACACGGCGGACCTGCTGCTCAGGATGATCATCACCTGGAACCAAACACATGACCAGAAGAAACACACGAAAGAAAAGAGCATAAGCCACCAAACAAAACAACAAGGTTCAAAGCATGGTAGGAAAAAGAAGGAACTGGGCATACAGCGGTAGTACTGTGACCAACCAGCGGCAGTACCACCCCAGCGGTAGTACCGTGAAACAAGACAGGTAGTACCGCTGGAGCGGTAGTACCGCTCGAGGCGAGCGGTAGTACCGCACCAGATGTCGAGCGGTGGTTCTTCACTACCGTGGTCAGATCCGGCACTACCGGAGATGCCAAATTCAAAAATAAGCCTACCAAACTTCAATCCGCAGAGCCTAGAAGCCATTTCCATCCTACTCAAGCCTTGCCTTAGCCAAAAGGCAAGAAGAACAATGCCTATTGCCCCTAAAAACTAGATGCAAGATCTAGGAAAAGAGAGAACGAGAACGGGGGCATTATCGGCATCCATGGCAAGAGGACGAGGTGGGGATTGACTCCACCAGAGGAAATGGAGAGGGACGGCACGAAAACGACGGCCGACCGGGCCCCTCCTGCGGTGAGAGGTTGCAGGAGCAATGAAGAAGACGAGTGGGGGCGAATGGGTATGGGGAAGAAGCAACTCCCCCTGCCCCGACTTAACCCCCCCCCCAGTCGCCCGCCCCGCAGCGGTAGTACCACTCTGCCGTAAAAGGATCTGACCAAACCGGACAGAACACACGAGCGGAAACCGAGACAAAATGAAAAGACACACAGACAAAACCGACAAGAAGAAAGAAGACACACACCTCTCCAAGAGAGGACGGTGGCCGAGGCCACCTATGTTTGAGTTTAGAGGTATGGCGCCACGAAGATTTTAACCTTGGGCCCATGACTAGCACTCATCTTTGAAGCACAAGTGCCATAAAGAAATAGCTAATGTGAAAGAGCTTGGTTAGTTTATGCATTATGAGGGGAGGGAAAGTTCATTGAGAGAACAACACTCCCCCTATGTCCATGCCTACACCTAAACTAGACCACACTTTGAGTGAGGTGGGGTGTGCAGGGGTTCAAGTCACATTGATCGAATCAATGATATTTAGCTCATGCCTTAACTCACGAAATCTTGCTTCATCCAACGGCTTTGTGAAAATATATGCAAGGTTATCATGAGTGTTGACGTAGTTGAGCTCGATCTCCCCTCGCCTAATGTGATCCCGGATGAAGTGATACCGAATCTCAATATGCTTCGTCTTGAAGTGTTGCACCGGGTTGAGAGAAATCTTGATGGTACTTTCATTGTCACACCAAAGAGGCACTTTCTCATAAATGACACCGTAATCCTTTAAAGTTTGCCTCATCCATAAAGTTGTGCACAAAAACTACTGGCCGCTACATACTCCGCTTCGGTGGACGAGGGAGACACACAACTTTGCTTTTTGGAAGACCAACTTACCAAAGAGCAACCAAGGAATTGGCACCCTATGGAAGTGGACTTCCTATCCACTTTGTCTCCCGCCCAATCGGAATTCGAATACCCTACAAGCTTGAAGTTTGCTCCTCTTGGGTACCATAAGCCAAAGTTTGGGGTATGAGCCAAATATCGAAAGATTCGTTTGACCGCCACATAGTGACTTTCCTTAGGTGAGGCTTGAAACCGTGCACAAATTCCCACACTCAACATGATATCCGGTTTAGATGCACAAAGGTAAACCAAGGAGCCAATCATGGAGCGATATACCTTTTGATCCACCGCTTTACCATTGGGGTCTATGTCAAGTTGGCACTTGGTGGGCATAGGAGTGGACGCCGGCTTGACATCACTTAGCTTGAATCTCTTAAGCATGTCTTGAGTGTATTTGGCTTGATTGATGAAGGTTCCTTCTCTCCTTTGCTTCAGTTCGAACCCGAGAAAGAACTTCAACTCTCCCATGGAAGACATCTCGAACTTTGAGGTCATGAGAGCGGCAAATTCCTCATTGAAAGCTTTGTTAGGGGAACCAAAGATAATATCATCAACATATAATTGGCACACAAAAAACTCCCCTTTGACCTTCTTAGTAAAAAGAGTGGGGTCGATTAGCCCAACTTCAAAACCACGGTCTTGTAACAACTTGGTAAGGTGGTCATACCATGCATGTGTGGCTTGTTTAAGGCCATAGAGTGCCTTATCGAGTTGATACACATAATCAGGAAAGTAGGGATCCTCGAACTGGGGGGGTTGCTTGACATAAACCAATTCATTAATAGGACCATCAAGAAAAGCACTCTTCACATCCATTTGTTGTAACTTAAAGTTATGATGAGAAGCATATGCAATCAACATGCAAATGGATTCAAGACGAGCAACGGGAGCAAAGGTTTCACCGTGGTCGATACCCTCGACTTGGGAGTAGCCTTGTGCTACCAAACGAGCCTTGTTGCGAATGATAATCCCATGGGCATCTTGCTTGTTCTTAAATATCCACTTGGTTCCAATGACATTGTGGTCCCCCGTCGGTCTTGGCACCAATCTCCACACTTTGTTGCGCTCGAAGTTGTTGAGTTCTTCATGCATGACACTGAGCCAATCCGGATCTTCGAGCGCCTCATAGACCTTGTGGGGTTCGACACAAGAGACAAACACGTGATGTTCACAATAGTTTGACAATTGTCTACGAGTGCTTACCCCTTTCTTAAGCTTCCAAGCACATTCGTCATGAGATGATCCTTGGTGGAGAGCTTGGAAGCAACCTTGGCGGCACGACGCTCCAATTCCTCCTCGGGGGTGAGACGAGGAGTGGTCACTTGATCATCTTGAGCATCGTCTTGAGCTTGTTCTCGTTCTTGAACTTGCTCGGAGGAGAGAACTTGACCTTGGGCATCACTTGGTGTGTCAACACCGTCTTGAGCATGATCTTGCCCTTGGTCTTGTTCTTGTGGATGAGGGCCTTCACGTTGTTCTTCGGAAGCATGTGGGCCTTGGGTTGGTGATGGCTCCACTTGAGTGGAGCATTGTCCTTCTCCTTCGGCCACAAGGGGTTACCCAATGGGTAGGATAAAACCAACACCCATTCTTCTTATGGCTTGAGGAGGAATTTCATCACCTACATCACAAGTGCCACTTTGATCCACTTGGGAGCCATTATTCTCATCAAACTCCACGTTACACGTCTCCTCAATAAGTCCCGTGGATTTATTGAGGACACTGTAAGCATGAGAGTTTATAGCATAACCAACAAATATGCCCTCATAAGCTCTAGCCTCAAATTTAGACAACCGAACACCTTTCTTGAGAATGAAACACTTACAGCCGAACACCTGAAAGTACTTAAGGTTGGGCTTGTTACCGGTGAGTATCTCATATGGAGTCTTGTTCAAGACCTTGCAGAGGTAGAGCCGATTGGATGCATGACACGCGGTGTTGATGGCTTCAGCCCAAAAGTTGTATGGAGACTTGAACTCCGCCATCATGGTCCTTGCCGCATCCATCAACGTCCAGTTCTTCCTCTCCGCAACACCGTTTTGTTGACGGGTGTAAGGTGCAGAATATTGATGCTTGATCCCCTCATCACTAAGAAACTCATCCAAGGTGTAGTTCTTGAACTCGGTGCCGTTGTCACTTCTTATTGTCAAGATCTTTGCATTGTGTTGATGTTGTGCTTCATTTGCAAAGGCAATGACGGTTTGTTGGGTCTCGCTCTTCCTCTTGAAGAAATACACCCAAGTGTATCTTGAGTAGTCATCCACAATCACCAAGCAGTACTTCCTAGCCCCAAGACTATCAAAGGATGGAGGCCCAAAGAGATCCAAGTGAAGGAGCTCCAAAGGCCTCTTTGAGTAAATGATAGTCGTGGGAGGGTGAGCCTTCTCGTGTAGCTTTCCTTCGATACAAGCACTGCAAGCACGACCTTTAGAAAAACTAACATTTGTTAGTCCACGTACATGGTCCCCCTTGAGAAGACTTTGCAAAGATCTCATATTGACATGGGCTAAACGGCGATGCCAAAGCCATCCCACATCAACTTTAGCCATTAGGCATGTTGCGGTCTTAGTGGGTCGCTCCGAAAAGTTAATCACATATAGACCATTCTCGACATGCCCAACAAAGGCTACTTTAAGAGTCTTGCTCCACAAGAGGGCCACGGTATCAATATCAAAGAAAGTGGCAAAGCCCATGATTGCAAGTTGACGAACGGAAAGTAAATTGTATGCAAGGGACTCAACAAGCATGACCTTCTTGATCGTGAGATCATGAGAGATGACTACCTTGCCAAGTCCCAATACCTTAGAAGATGAGGCGTCACCCCACTCGACATTGGTGGGCATATATGGAATCTTGTGCACGTCCACCACCAAGTCCTTGCTTCTGGTCATATGATTTGTAGATCCGCTATCGAGCAACCATGATCCCCCACTGGAAGCAAACACCTACAAGAGATCAATGCTTGGTTTTAGGTACCCATTTTGTAATGGGTCCTTTGATGTTAGTAACAAGGGTCTTTGGAACCCAAATAGACCATTCAATGTACTCATGAGGAGAACCAACAAATTTGGCATAGACATGCCCATCACTAGCACGGCATAACACATAAGAAGGATTAAAGTCGCCGGCTTTGATGGGAGGAGTGGAATTGCCCTTTTTGACACCGCCACCCTTCGCATTGTTCTTCTTCTCCTTGGAAGCACTCTCTCCCTCCTTCACAGAGGTTTGCATGAGAGGAGGAGGTCGTTTGGCCTTGTCATTCTCCTTTTTGTTCTTGGACTTGGTCACGTACCCAATCCCTTCCTTGGCCACAACTCCCTTTTGGTTGGTCAAGAGGTCGTTGAGGTTCTTCTCGCCTTGTATGCAAGACGCAAGACCTTTCTCAAGTTGCACCTTTAGCTTAGCATTCTCCTCAAAAAGATGCACATGCTCACAACACGGGTTAGTAGCATTTGCATTATCAACTAACATCGTACGAGGAAAAGTGGCTTTTTCCTTAGTTAGCTTTGCTTGAAGTTGATCATGAGACTCTTTGAGGCTAGCATGAGCACCCTTCAAGAATTTGTGAGCCTTGTCAAGTAGATCAAACTCCTCTTTGAGTCTAGCAAGATCAACCTCAAATTCGGCCTTCTTGGAGTTTAGAACACGAGAAACAATGAGAACATGATCAAAATCTTTCTTTAACTTAGCATGATCAACATTGTGTGACTCCTCAAGAGCCAAACGAAGACCATGCTCTTCCTCAAGAGCATTGGAAAGATCCGAGATCTCATCGGCATAGTCACGACTATGCCCTTCCATCTTAGAGATGGTGTCTTCGTGAGCCTCGATCATGTCATTGGCTTCACCAAGTTGTTCCAAGAGAGCAACAAAGTGCTTCTTGGATTTACCCTTAAGTTTGCCCATAAAGGCCTCAAACTCATTCGCCTCCACATTAGCTCCCTCATGTTCATCAATGCTATCCGTCGAAGAAGGATGATTAATGATGGTAGTTTTGATGTTGGGGGTTACCTTGTTGGTGGCTTTATCCATGAGGCACTTGGCGGTGATGCTCTCATTGGGTGAGTCGAAGAGAGACACCCGTGGAGTCGTCGCAATGGCAACTGAGGCCATGGCAACCGACTCACCATCTTCATCATCGTCATCATCCTCATTGTACTCTTCTTGTACCACCAATGCCTTGGGAGGAGTCTTCTTGGTGAAGTTGCTCTTGTTGGGGAATGACTTGGCCTTGTCCTTTCGGATGAGCTTGCCACCATTGTCTTCCCTCTTCTCATATGGGCACTCCGCAACAAAATGACTCACATTGCCACAATTGTAGCAAGTCCTTACACGTTGCTTGCTCTTCGTGCCACTTGAGTTGTTTTTGTTAAAGTTTGGCCTTGAGTTTTTCTTGCTCCAAAATTGCCTTGAAGCAAGTGCCACGTGTTCATGATATGCATACTTTGTATCTTCGGGGTTGCTCTCCTCTTCTTCCTCTTCTTCTTCTTCAACGCAGACCTTGGCTTTCAATGCAAGGTTGGTGAGGGAGTCCTGGATTAGGGGGTCTCCGGACAGCCGGACTATCTCCATTGGCCGGACTGTTAGACTATGAAGATACAAGATTGAAGACTTCGTCTCGTGTCCGGATGGGACTCTACTTGGCGTGGAAGGCAAGATAGGTAATACGGATATGGATATCTCCTCCTTTGTAACCGACCTTGTGTAACCCTAACCCTCTCCGGTGTCTATATAAACCGAAGGGTTTTAGTCCGTAGGACAACAACCATAACATACAATCATACCATAGGCTAGCTTCTAGGGTTTAACCTCTCTGATCTCGTGGTAGATCTACTCTTGTACTACCCATATCATCAATATCAATCAAGCAGGACGTAGGGTTTTACCTCCATCAAGAGGGCCCGAACCTGGGTAAAACATCGTGTCCCCTGCCTCCTGTTACCATCCGGCCTAGACGCACAGTTTGGGACCCCCTACCCGAGATCCGCCGGTTTTGACACCGACATTGGTGCTTTCATTGAGAGTTCCTCTGTGTCGTCGCCGTTAGGCTTGATGGCTCCTACTATCATCGATAGCGATGCGGTCCAGGGTGAGACTTTTCTCCCCGGACAGATCTTCGTATTCGGCGGCTTTGCACTGCGGGCTAATTCGCTTGGCCATCTGGAGCAGATTGAAAGCTACGCCCCTGGCCATCAGGTCAGATTTGGAAGTTTGAACTACACGGCCGACATCCGCGGAGACTTGATCTTCGACGGATTCGAGCCACAGCCGGGCGCGCCGCACTGTCACGATGGGTATGACCTAGCTCTGCTGCCGAACAGTACCCCAGAGGCTGCGCCCGCATCAGCTCCGACCCTTATCTCGGAGCCAACTGCGCCAGTCGAGGACGGGTGGTTAGACACCGCCTCAGGGGCTGCAGTCTCAACGGCGATCGAGCCGAACACCAGCCTAACCCTCTGCGCAGCCCGTGACTCCAAGGTGCCGGACTCTTTTCCGGACTCCGAACCATCCGCGCCCCTGCCAATCGAATCCGATTGGGCGCCGATCATGGAATTCACCGCCGCGGATATCTTTCAGCACTCGCCCTTCGGCGACATTCTGAATTCACTAAGGTCTCTCTCTTTGTCAGGAGAGCCCTGGCCGGATTATGGCCAACAGGATTGGGATGCGGACGACGAAGAAATTCGACGCCCACCCACCACCCACTTCGTAGCCACTGTCGATGATTTAACCGACATGCTCGACTTCGACTCCGAAGACATCGACGGTATGGACGACGATGTAGGAGACGAACATGAACCAGCACCTATAGGGCACTGGAAAGCCACCTCGTCATATGACATATACATGGTGGATACACCCAAAGAAGGCAATGGCGACGGGATAGCGGAGGATGACCCCTCCAAGAAGCAACCCAAACGCCGACGTCAGCGGCGCCGCTCTAAGTCCCGCCAAAGCAAAAGTGGTGATACCGGCACAGGAGATAATAACACTCCGGATAGTGCCGAAGAAAACAACAAACCCCTCCAGCAAGATTTAGAGCAGGAGGATGGAGGAGCCAGCTCTCCTGAGAGAGCGGCAGACGGAGAGGAGGAGGATGACAATTACATCCCCCCTCCGAAGACGAGGCAAGCCTCGGCGACGATGAATTCGCCGTACCAGAGGATCCCGTCGAACAAGAGCGCTTCAAGCGCCGGCTTATGGCCACGGCAAATAGCCTGAAGAAAAAGCAGCAGCAGCTTCAAGCTGATCAAGATCTGCTAGCTGACAAATGGACTGAAGTCCTCGCGGCCGAGGAATATAAACTCGAGCGCCCCTCCAAGAGTTACCCAAGGCGCAGGTTACTACCCCGACTGGAGGAAGAAGCGTATGATACGGCTGATCGGCCACCTCGTGGCCGCGATAGAGAGGCATTCCAGCCAAAAGCTCAGCCTCCACCCCAACGCCATTCAAATAAAAAGGCATGGGGAGATACGCCAGACCTGCGAGACATATTGGAGGACAAGGCAAAGCATTCAAGATCGATCTACGGATCACGAGGGCGCACCACTCTGCGAGACGACAAACGTCACGCCGGATACAGTAAAAGCAAATCCGGCCGGGCCGAACACAGCGGGCAAGACCCATTCGAGCTGCGTCGAGATATAGCCCAATACAGAGGCGCCGCACACCCCTTATGCTTCACAGACGAAGTAATGGAACATCAATTCCCAGAAGGTTTCAAACCTGTAAATATTGAATCATACGACGGCACAACAGATCCCGCAGTATGGATTGAGGACTTCCTCCTCCACATCCACATGGCCCGCGGCGATGACTTACACGCCATCAAATACCTCCCACTAAAGCTCAAAGGACCAGCGCGGCATTGGCTTAACAGCTTGCCAGCGGACTCCATTAGCTGTTGGGAAGATCTGGAAGCCGCATTCCTCGACAACTTTCAGGGCACTTATGTGCGACCACCAGACGCCGATGATTTGAGCCACATAATTCAGCAGCCAGAAGAGTCGGCCAGGCAATTCTGGACTCGGTTCCTTACAAAGAAAAATCAAATCGTCGACTGTCCGGATGCGGAGGCCTTAGCGGCTTTCAAGCACAACATCCGAGACGAGTGGCTAGCCCGGCACCTTGGTCAGGAAAAGCCGAAATCTATGGCAGCTCTCACGACGCTCATGACCCGCTTTTGTGCGGGAGAAGACAGCTGGCTGGCTCGCAGTAATAACATATCAAAGAACCATGGTACCTCAGATACCAAGGACGGCAATAGCAGGTCACGTCGCAACAAGCATAAGCGCCGCATTAACAGCGAAAATACTGAGGATACGGCAGTCAATGCCGGATTCAAAGGCTCTAAACCCGGTCAGCGGAAAAAGCCATTCAAACAAAGTACGCCGGGTCCGTCCAGCTTGGACCGTATACTCGATCGCTCGTGTCAAATACACGGCACCCCAGACAAGCCAGCCAATCACACCAACAGGGATTGTTGGGTGTTCAAGCAGGCCGGCAAGTTAATTGCCGAAAACAAGGACAAGGGGCCGCATAGCGATGACGAGGAGGAGCCCCGGCAGCCGCACACTGGAGGACAGAAGAGGTTTCCCCCGCAAGTGCGGACGGTGAACATGATATACGCAACCCACATCCCCAAGAGGGAGCGGAAGCGTGCGCTCAGGGACGTATATGCGTTGGAGCCAGTCGCCCCAAAGTTCAACCCTTGGTCCTCCTGTCCGATCACCTTCGATCGCAGGGACCACCCCACTAGTATCCGTCATGGCGGATTCGCCGCACTGGTCCTAGACCCAATCATCGACGGATTTCACCTCACTCGAGTCCTTATGGACGGCGGCAGCAGCCTGAACCTGCTTTATCAGGACACAGTGCGCAAAATGGGTATAGACCCCTCAAGGATCAAACCCACAAAAACGACCTTTAAGGGCGTCATTCCAGGTGTAGAGGCCCATTGCACAGGCTCAATTACACTGGAAGTGGTCTTCGGATCCCCGGATAACTTCCGAAGCGAAGAGTTAATCTTCGATATAGTCCCGTTCCGCAGTGGTTATCACGCGCTGCTCGGGCGAACCGCATTTGCTAGATTCAATGCGGTACCGCATTATGCATACCTCAAGCTCAAGATGCCAGGACCTCGCGGAGTTATTACAGTCAATGGAAACACAGAGCGCTCTCTCCGAACAGAGGAGCACACCGCAGCCCTCGCAGCAAAAATGCAAAGCAGCCTCTCAAGGCAATCAACCAGTTTGGCGCTTCACAGCCCGGACACCTTCAAGCGTGCTCGGGGCAATCGACAAATAGACCGCCTGGCGCGATCTGAGCTCGCGTAGCAAATACGGCGGCCACCCCAATCCCAGCCCAGCGGCGAAACTCGTGCCGCGCGTACATAATTACGCATTAAAAATACCATGGGCACAGGTGGGGAGGGGGGCACAACTGCGGCACGCCCCAAGACGCGGCCTAAACCGCACTAGGGGCTTCCCGTTTGGTTATTCTTCTTTTTCTTTCAGGACCTTAATCTATGGAAACACTGTCCGGCAGCACTATTGCCGAACACACGATGCAGCAACCTAGGAGGCAGACAACTACGTCATACCACGGAATTCCCAGGTTGATTACAGTAACGAGTGAAATATTCAATTTAATATCATTCCTCAGCTTGCCCTTGGAAGGGACATAGTCCTACTCTTTGCTTATCGCACTATCTGTATCACTCTGCTTTAACGCAATTTTTTAATAAACAATGCATGACATTACGACTATTATTGCATTCTTGTTATATATATATATCTATGTGTTCATTAATGACGCCTTGCAACCGTACACTATGGTACGGCCAATACACCAGGGGCTTACGTACCCCACAATGCGGTGTGAAAAGTCCGAACACTTTCACAAGTGCGGCACCCCGAACTTATAGCATTATATGCATCAGCTCCGAATCATGTCTTTGGTCAAATGTTGGGTTTGCCCGGCTCCTATGTTTTGGTACCTTACGTTCCGCTCTATCGGCTAAGGTAGCGCTAGGAGAACTACTGCGATTGTGCCCCGGTTCTGCTGGGTTAGCACCTCAGTAGAGAAAGCTAAAACTGACTGTCATGATAAGGCGAGAGACTGGTCGCTGTTCGGCGAGGTTTTTCGAGTCCCTAAAGACTTATGCCGCTTAGGGCGAGGGGCCGGCCCTGTCCGGCTTACAGGCGTGTATCGCGCCCCGAATTCGGCCTTCCGAATACCAGGGGCTTCGCCGAAATTTAAAATTATAGAATTCTATGGCTAAGTGAGAGTGATAAAGCATTATTAGTTCGGTTGCCTTGTTCGTTGTGCTGAGCACCTCCCTCGAAGGACCCAAATATGGGAACAAGAGTGCTCAGGTTTATCCCGAACACCCCAGCACTCGTGGCATGGGGGCAGAAGCCGAGGACTAGCCATCTCTCAGATTGGATAAACGCCAAACAGAAGGTAATATTTTAAATTCACACAAGCGTTGCATAGCGCATATGAAACAAGTTTTCATCATACAGGATCACACGAGCAAGTCTCATTCAAATATTACATCTTTTGAGCACTCATCCGCGATGAGACGGGCACCCGGCAGAACACCCTCGTAGTACATCTCGGGGTGGCGGTGCTCCTTGCCCTCTGGCGGCCCCTCCTTGATCAGCTTCACGGTGTCTAGCTTGACCCACTGCAATTTCACACGGGTGAAAGCCCGGCGTGCACCTTCAATGCAGACAGATCGCTTGACGACCTCCAGCCGCGGGCAGGCATCCACAAGCCGCCTCACCAGGCCGAAGAAGCTGTTCGGAAGGGCGTCGCCAGGCCACAGCCGGACTATAAAGCTCTTCATGGCCTGATCGGCCGCCTTATGTAGCTCGACCATCTGCTTCAGCTGGTCGCTCATTGGCACCGGATGTTCGGCCTCAGCATACTGAGACCAGAACAGCTTCTCCGTCGAGCTTCCGTCCTCGGCCTGGTAAAATTGTGCGGCATCGGACACACTGCGGGGCAAATCTGCGAATGCTCCTGAAGAGCTCCGGATCCGGGTAAGTAATCGGTAATTTACTTTTACATGCTTGCTTTGCATATAGAAAGCCTTACCCGCCGCTATCTTCTTCATCGCGTCGATCTCTTGGAGGGCCTTTTGGGCTTCGGCCTTGGCACTTTTTACACTCTCGAGGGCCGCGGCAAGCTCAGACTCCCGCGTCTTGGAGTCAAGCTCCAACGCCTCGTGCTTCGCCACAAGAGCCTGGAGCTCTTGCTGCACCTCGCCCACCCGAGCCTCGTGCTTCTCTCGCTCGGTGCGCTCCTTGGCCGCTGTATCTTCGGCCTTGGTTAGCGCTTGCTTCAGGGTCGCCACCTCGGTCGTGGCCCCTGGCAAACATACGATGATCCTGTCATTTTGCAATCGCGTCCTCTTTTATATATATACATAAGACAGGGTATTACTTACCCTTGTTCTCCTCGAGCTGCCTCTTGGCAAGGCCGAGCTCTTTCCTGGATCCATCGAGGGCCTGCTTCAGTACGGCGATCTCCGCAGTCAGTGCGGCGGACGCCAGCAGCGAAGCCTGCATATGCATATTGACATACTTATATTAGACTCTTGCGATATTATTTGATCCTCTGTTCGGCTTTTCTTTGTGAACACTGAACAAAGCATCAGGGGCTACTGTCTATGCGGTAATATTTCTACTACATTTTAAAACACTTACCTCGAAGCCTGTTAGAAGGCTGGCACAAGCTTCAGTCAATCCGCTCTTGGCGGCCTGAACCTTCTGGATCACCGCACTCATGATAGTGCGGTGCTCCTCGTCGATGGAAGCGCTGCGAAGCGCTTCCAGCAGATTGTCCGGTGCCTCTGGATGGACAGAGGTCACCAGCACAGGCGTCTTGCCCCTCTTAGAAGGAGGCCGCCTGCCCGAGCCCGGAACCACTGGAGGGTCTGGCGCGGTGTTCGGCTGAGGGCCGAACTCGAAGCTCTCGGGGGCTTCGTCCCCGCGGCTCCCGGAGTCCGGAAGGTCGCCTTGAGGCGCCTCTAGGACTATCTCCCCTCGACCCTGTGCCTCTTGAGACAGCACCTCAGCGTCGTCAGCAGGATGAGGGGAGGTGGCGGTCGGGACTGGATCACTATCCATGTCCGATGAGCCCAGGGAGCCGTCCGATGATACATCGATGCTAGTTCACGGTGGCCTGCATAATCATGTTCGGCGTTAGGGAAAGCAGTGCGACAAAAGAATGCTATGAGTTACTCTGGTATCTGAATACTTACGATCTCCCCGGGGGCTTGACCCTGGGCAACCACTCGTCTTCGCCTTCGTCGGCGGCGGTGGAACCGTCCGGAAGGAGAGTCCTTCCCTTCTTGGACCCTCCGGCCTCCCCGGTTGGGGTGGCCTTCCTTTTCTTGTCTCCCCCAGTCGGTGGGGAGCATCTTCTTCTTCTTCCTCGTCTTCGGGGGAAGAATGCGCCGCAGAGTCATCGGATAGTGAGTCCGACGACGCCTGGCGTCGGGAACTCTTTCGGGTTCCCTTGGCCTTCTTGGTCTTCTCCAGCACCGTATAAGGGGCCGGAGTCAACATCTTCGCCAGAAGAGCGTCTGCGGGGCCTTCGGGCAAAGGAGCCGGACAGTCGATCTGTCCGGCCATCTTCTGCCAGTCCTGTCAAAGGTACGGGAGTTTAGATCCCGCATAGAGTCAACCTATATAAAAAATAATTATCCTGTGAAAGGTAAAGCAGCTTACCGCACTGGCTTGGCGCTTCCCGCTGAATCCGCGATCCTCAGTAATAGGGGGGGGACCTCGGCACTTTTGAACAGCACCCTCCAGGCGTCTTCATGAGTCGTGTCGAAGAGCCTGTTCAGAGTTCGGTGCTGCGCCGGATTGAACTCCCACAAGTTGAACTCCCGTTGTTGGCACGGGAGTATCCGGCGGATGAGCATAACTTGGACTATGTTGACAAGCTTGAGCTTCTTGTCCACCATGTTTTGAATACATGTTTGGAGTCCGGTCAGCTCTTTCGAACTACCCCAGGACAGGCCCTTCTCTTTCCAGGAGGTGAGCCGCGTGGGGATGCCAGATCGGAACTCGGGGGCCGCTGCCCATGCAGGGTCGCGCGGCTCGGTGATATAGAACCACCCCGATTGCCACCCCTTTATGGTTTCCACAAAGGAGCCCTCGAGCCATGTTACGTTGGGCATCTTGCCCACCATGGCGCCTCCGCACTCCGCCTGGCGGCCGCCCACCACCTTCGGCTTGACATTGAAGGTCTTCAGCCATAAGCCGAAGTGGGGCTTGATGCGGAGGAAGGCCTCGCACACGACGATAAACGCCGAGATGTTGAGGATGAAGTTCGGGGCCAGATCGTGGAAATCCAGGCCGTAATAAAACATGAGCCCCCGGACGAAGGGATGGAGAGGGAATCCCAGTCCGCGGAGGAAATGGGTGAGGAATACTACCCTCTCATGGGGCCTGGGGGTGGGGATGAGCTGCCCCTCATCTGGGAGCCGGTGCGCGATGTCGTCGGGCAGGTATCCGGCTCTCCTCAGTTTCTTGATGTCTCCCTCCGTGACGGAGGAGACCATCCACCTGCCTCCCGCTCCGGACATGATTGGAGAAGGTCGAGGTGGGAAGTGCGGACTTGGGCGCTAGAGCTCGAGTGTGCGAAAACGGATGAGCAAAGGAGGAAGAAGGCGTGGATAGAAAGGTGAATCCTTATCCCTTTATATGGGCGGACGAAACTAAGCGTCCCCACTTGCCTGGTAAAACTCGCTTATCCCCCAAGCGCCGCAATTGATGGCGCGGTTGGGTTACCCACGCCCGTATTGATGAGAATCCCGTAATAAGGGGACACGATCTCTGCTTTGACAAGACGTGTCGAAAAACTGCCTCGCGTTATGTGCGGGGCTGGTTAAAAGAAACGGTTCGAATAATCACCGGGCCATGACGTAACGTCATGCTGCCAAAACAAGCCAGCAAATTAGATCTGCGAAAATATTATTCTCTCTACGGTGGAATGTGGAACTTATTTTGCAGGGTCGGACACTATCCTCGTATTCAAAATTCTTCTGTGATGTATTCGGAGAAGGAACCCGCCTTGCAATGCCGAAGACAATACTGCGCGCCGGACTCATCGTCATTGAAGCCTGGTTCAGGGGCTACTGAGGGAGTCCTGGATTAGGGGGTCTCCGGACAGCCGGACTATCTCCATTGGCCGGACTGTTAGACTATGAAGATACAAGATTGAAGACTTCGTCTCGTGTCCGGATGGGACTCTACTTGGCGTGGAAGGCAAGCTAGGCAATACGGATATGGATATCTCCTCCTTTGTAACCGACCTTGTGTAACCCTAACCCTCTTTGGTGTCTATATAAACCGAAGGGTTTTAGTCCGTAGGACAACAACCATAACATACAATCATACCATAGGCTAGCTTCTAGGGTTTAGCCTCTCCGATCTCGTGGTAGATCTACTCTTGTACTACCCATATCATCAATATCAATCAAGTAGGATGTAGGGTTTTACCTCCATCAAGAGGGCCCGAACTTGGGTAAAACATCGTGTCCCCTGCCTCCTGTTACCATCCGGCCTAGACGCATAGTTCGGGACCCCCTACCCGAGATCCGCCGGTTTTGACACCGACAGTTGGGCTTCTTTGCCCTTTGAGAATGAAGCAGCGCATTGTCGGCGGTCTTGTCCAAGATTTTCATGGCCACAAACTCATCCAACACTTCACTTGAGGTCAAACTGTGGAAGTTCGGCCTTTGACGAATGACGGAGGACATGGCCTTGTGGTAAGGCATCATTGCCTTGAGGAATTTGCGCTTGATCCAATTGTCATCCGTGTCCTTGCTCCCGTGATCTCGGAGTGAGACCGCGAGTTTGGTTACTCTCTGATAAAGTTCACGAGGTTCTTTATCTTCTTTCATTGCAAACTCATTGGCTTCATCTTGCACCACTTCATAGTTGGAGCGTTGAATGCTTGCGCTTCCCCGGTAGAGCGAGACAACACAAAGCCATGCGTCTTTGGCCAAGGCGAAGGGCCGAAGATGAGGTAGATCTTCGCGTGGAATTGCATCTTGAATGATGAAGAGAGCATTCTCATTGAATTGGTTATCCGCGGCTTCTCGAGGAGTGAAGTTGCTTGGGTCATGCGGATGGAAACCTTCTTCAACGATTCTCCAAAGATTAGTGTTCACATGATTTAAATGGCGCTTAAAGTGGTAAACCCAAGAATTAAAGTCCTCATTTTTCACAATCTTAGGGGGAGGACCGGCATGATTCAAATGAGTGGACGGAACCGGTCCACCATAAACAAGTGGTGGTTCCACATGAGCAAATATGCCGGTGCCATTTTTACCACTAGAAGAAGGAGCCTTTTCACTACTAGCTTCCCTCTTGTCGGAGATAGCATCCGTCACCTTGTCGGTGGGATCACCCACTTTCAACGGTGCGGTGGATAGTTTAAGCCCTTCAAGGAATTTGGTAAACATGCTTTCAACCTCAGTCGTCATGGAGGTTTTCAATGTCTCCAAGGCCACATTGAACTCCTCACGAGAGACCGAGGTTCCCCCATCGCCCGTAGACGAGATCGGATTCACACCGGAGTGTTCCTCCACACCGTCTATGGTATCAACCATACTCTTCAGACAGTAAAGTCCTTAATAAGGAGACGAGGCTCTGATACCAATTGAAAGGATCGATATGATTGACTAGAGGGGGGTGAATAGGTAACGAACAATTTTTAACTTTTCTTTACCAAATTAAACTTTGCATCAAAGTAGGTTGTCTAGACGAGCAATTAGGTGAGCAACCTATATGATGCAACAACAACAAACAAGCAAGCAAGCAAGAGAAGTAACACAAAAGAGCTTGCACAAGTAAAGGTAAGAGATAACCAAGAGTGGATCCGGTGAAGACGAGGATGTGTTACCGAAGTTCCTTCCTTTTGAGGGGAAGTACGTCTCCGTTAGAGCGGTGTGGAGGCACAATGCTCCCCAAGAAGCCACTAGGGCCACCGTATTCTCCTCACGCCCTCACACAATGCGAGATGTCGTGATTCCACTATTGGTGCCCTTGAAGGCGGCGCCCGGACCTTTACAAACAAGGTTGGGGCAATCTCCACAACTTAATCCGAGGCTCCCAACAATACCATGAAGCTTCACCACAATGGACTATGGCTCCGTGGTGACCTCAACCGTCTCGGGTGCTCAAACACCCAAGAGTAACAAGACCTGCTAGGGATAGGTGGGGGAATAAAAAATCTCTTGGTGGAAGTGTAGATCAGGGCCTTCTCAACCACTCCCGAGCAAATCAACAAGTTTGACTGGCTAGAGAGATAGATCGGGCGAAAATGGAGCTTGGAGCATTAATGGAGCTTTAGGGTGAATAGGTAGGTCAACGGGGAAGAAGGGAACCCCCTTTTATAGTGGGGGCAACAATCCAACCGTTGCCCCACTAAACAGCCCCGCAGAGGGCGGTACTACCGCGGGAGACAGCGGTACTACCGCTGGGTTAAGCGGTACTACCGCTCCCTTCGACGGTACTGCCGCGCAGAACGAAGCGTAAAGTGAAAGAGGGAACTGGGCGGTACTACCGCGGAGGAAGGGTGGTACTGCCGCTAAGGAGCGGTACTGCCGCACTACTGCCGCAGCGAGGTACCGCACAATCCGACACAGAAAAAGACCCCTCGAATCGACGCGGTAGGGACCTGGTAAGCCAACGGTAGTACTGCTGCGGAGTCACCGCCGGTACTACCGCTTCGGAGCGGTAGTGCCGCTTGTGACCCCTTAGTAGTACTACCGCTGGGTACCACGGTACTACCGCTGGGACCCTGACAAAACCCACAAGAGGAGAGAAGATCTCTCCATAGAAGCGGAAGGGCTCGGAGGGTGAGAAGCGGATGTGTACGTGTTGATTCCACCCAAGCAATACCAAAGCGGACCCCCTCTTGATAGTATGGTGCCCTCTATGCAACTAGTCCACCAAAAAAGAAATGAAAGAGCTACACCGTCTTGAATGACACTCCGAGGGGAAGAAATCGTCTCGTGCCAATAATGAATCTCTGAAATGCTCAAAGCACATGATTAGTCTGCAAACACGTTGTCATCAATCACCAAAACCACATCGAGCGAGATATGCCTCAACAACTGTGACGGTGATGTGATCCGCGCAGGGCTTCGCCTAAGCACTACGACAATATGACCGGAGGAGTAAATGGTGGAGGGGGGCACTGCACACGGCTATGAAACAATTGATGTGCTTAGAGGTGCCCCCTCCTCGCCCACGTATATAAAGGAGGGAGAGGGAGGAGGCCGGCCTAGGCACGCCCCCAAGGGGGAGGAGTCCTACTAGGACTCCAAGTCCACTTCGGACCCCCTTCCTTTTACCGGAGGGGGAAAGGGGGAAGGAGAGGGGGAGTGAGAAGGAAAGGAGGGCGCGCCCCCTTCCCTTGTCCAATTCGGACTCCCCGTGCGGGGGGGGGGGGGGGCGGCGCCACCTCCTTGTGGTCTGCCCTGCCTCTCCCCTATGGCCCATATGGCCCTTCACTTCCCCCCAGGGTTTCCGGTAACCCCCGGGACTCCGATAAATTCCCGAAACACTCTGGAACCATTCCGGTGTCCGAATAATATCGTCCAATATATCAATCTTTACCTCTCGACCATTTCGAGACTCCTCGTCATGTCCGTGATCTCTCAAGGACTCCGAACAATCTTCGGTCACAAAAACACATAAATCATAATACAAATCATCATGGAACGTTAAGCGTGCGGACCCTATGGGTTCGAGAACTATGTAGACATGACCGAGACACATCTCTGGTCAATAACAAACAGCGGAACCTAGATGCTCATATTGGTTCCTACATATTCTACGAAGATCTTTATTGGTCAAACCGCAATGACAACATACGTCATTCCCTTTGTCATCTGTATGTTACTTGCCCGAGATTCGATCATCGGTATCTTCATACCAAGTTCAATCTCGTTATCGGCAAGCCTCTTTACTTGTTCCGTAGTGCATCATCCTATAACTAACTCATTAGTCACATTGCTTGCAAGGCCTATCATGATGTGCATTACTGAGAGGGCCCAGAGATACCTGTTTGATACTCGGAGTGACAAATCCTAATCTCGATCTATGCCCCCCAACAAACACCTTCAAAGATACCTGTAGAGCATCTTTATAATCACCCAGATACGCTGTGACGTTTGATAGCACACAAGGTATTCCTCCGGCATTCGAGAGTTGCATAATCTCATAGTCAAAGGAATACGTATAAGTCATGAAGAAAGCAATAACAATAAAACTTAACGATCATTATGCTAAGCTAACGAATGGGTATTGTCCATCACATCATTCTCCTAATGTTGTGATCCCGTTCATCAAATGACAACACATGTCTATGGTCAGGAAATTTAACCATCTTTGAATAACGAGCTAGTCAAGTAGAGGCATACTAGGGACACTATGTTTTGTCTATGTATTCACACATGTATCAAGTTTCTGATTAATACAATTCTAGCATGAATAATAAACATTTATCATGATATAAGGAAATATAAATAACAACTTTATTATTGCCTCTAGGGCATATTTCCCTCATTACCCACAATTTCAGTGCTTGCGGAAATTACCTTGTCGAAAACCACTTGTTATTTCCTTCTGCTCCTTGTTGGGTTCAACACTCCTACTTATCGAAAGTACTATGATTGATCCCCTATACTTGTGGGTCATCAGAGGGGTTAATCATAAGTGGGAGGAATGTTTAAGTAAGAACAGAACCCAAGCACCGGTCCACCCACATATCAAATTATCAAAGTAACGAACGAGAATCAAACAAATATGATGAAAGTGACTAGATGAAATTCCCGTGTGTCCTCATGAGCGTTTTACTTGCTATAAGAGAAAGTTCTGGCTTATCCTTTGCTACAAAAAGGATTGGGCTACCTTGCTCACCTTTGTTACTATTGCTACTTGTTGCTCGTTACAAATTACCTTGCTACCAAACTATCTGTTACCGATAATTTCAGTGCTTGCTGAAAATCGCTTATCATTTCCTTCTGCTCCTCGTTGGGTTTGACACTCTTACTTATCGAAAGGACTACGATTGATCCAATATACTTGGGTCATTAGTGAGCTTAGTTGAATTTTTTTATCTGTGTGATACAGTCGGTCTTTCCAGCTTGACACACATTGCTCACACCGAAGTGCAACTAAACCCTGCACACAGTTCATCAGTGCCACCGAAAAGGACTAACTCAGACCATCCGATGTGATTTGTCTATACACTCCTTAACTCGGAGTCACCGATCAGAACAACTCGGTGTCACCGAGGCCAAATTGTTTATTCTCTTTAGCCAGCTCCACTCAATGATTCTTTCCCTATGACCGCATCTAAAATCAGATCATGCTTAGCTGTGTCTCTCCAGGACCACACTCACTTGACCCATAACCTTAAAGCTAGACCCTTCTTGGAAATTGATGTCAAAGGGGGAGAGAGATGCACATCAAAGCTTACCTCTAATAGAAGAGAGATGTGTTTTACAAAAGAGGAGAGAACTTGCATGTTTCTAAGAGGGGAGAAACATGTCGTTAGTTCTAGTTGAGTCTTCATCGTCTATCTTTGCTCTGACTCAGCTTGCTAGTAAATTTTGCTCTCATTTTAGTCTGTGCTCTGATTTTATCTCCCTACCTACTCCTATTATCCATTATTAGATTGGGGGGGTCAAGTTTAAGGTAGAAAAATCCTTGGAATTTTATTGCAAATCGTGTTTGATCTTTTGGGGACATGTTTGCACCTAAAGGGAGTACTCACTTAGTGATACTTATCTCACACACGCCATCCCAATCTTGGATTCCTTGTTTGTCTTGTATCCTATCTTGGAGAAATTACCTTGTGTTACCTAACCTTGTTTTCTCAAGCTTATTCTCTTGAAGAACTTGATCAAGAACCTCAAGGTAAGTATATGCATCACACTCATGTGCATGACGATCTTTGGTTGTTGCACATATTGTTTGCAAGAAAGAATCATGGACATGAAGGTATATCTTTCATCGTGTTACTCTGATGCATATAGGCAAGATACATGTGACTCATTACTCATCCTTCCTATTGTGCACTCCTACTTCATGAGCTACTATCATTTACATGATTGCACACTTGTAGGGGGGGCATATGCATTTTACATGTTCCTTCAAAGCTTTCATATATACTTTATGCTATATTCTTACTTTAAGCTTTCATGTATGTTGTCATCATACCAAAAAGTGGGAGATTTAAAGCACATTTGCTCCCTTGGTGGTTTTGGTAATTAATGTCAACATACATCTTGCTGGACTAACACCTTTATCTAGTACATTTCAGATAAGTTCAACAGTGGCATGGCAAGGACACAAGGATGTGGACCCTTCAAAATGATAAGGACAAGGGCAAAGCTCCAAGACTCTACATTTTTGGTTAAGTGATCCAAGATCACATTGAGTCCATAGAAAGACAATACTATTAAAAGGGGGTGAGGTTTTAGCCATGACTCAATTACTCAAGTGCCTAGTGATATTGCTCCAAAATCCTCATACACTTCTCCACTTCATTCCTATTCAAAACCCTAAAGTTGATCTCGGTCCCACCGAAAAGCTCTCATCTAGACCCACCAATATTACCATATACACTGCCACATGCCAAACCCTAACACTTAGGTACAGCCGAAATGGATCTTGGTCTCACCGAGATGGCTTGACCAAGTTTCTGTGATGAAGTTGCTTCATTTCAAAATCACCGAGATGAACCGATCGGAATTTCCAAAACAAGATCTTGCCCTAGCCATTGCAGTTCAGTCCCTTCAAGATGTTCTGTTCTGTAACGCCCTCGATGTGGCTATATCTCCAACGTGTCGAAGCATTACTTAGAGGCATAATCGCATTGAAAGCAATGTCGCAAGTGAGGTAACCTTCACACAACCCATGTAATACATAAGGGAAAAGAATACATAGTTGGCTTACAATCGCCACTTCACACAATACATGAATAAAGCATTACATCAACCAGATACAATCAAGGCCCGACTACGGAGCCAAAATAAAAGAAGACTACCCCAAATGCTACACAGATCCCCGATCGACCCCAACTGGGCTCCACTACTGATCAACTAGAACGAAACAACACAAAGGGCAAGATCTTCATCGAGCTCCTCCTTGAGCTTGGTTGCATCATCTGCACGGTTCAACGGCACCTGCAAGCTGGTTTTGGAAGTATATGTGAGTCACGGGGACTCAGCAATCTCACACCCTCGCGATCAAGACTATTTAAGATTATGGGTAAGGTAAAGGTATGAGGTGGAGCTGCAGCAAGCGACTAGCATATATGGTGGCTAACCTATTCGCAAAAGAGAGCGAGAAGAGAAGGCAAAAGCACGGTCGAACAACTATGATCCATAAGTGATCCTAGAACAACCTACGTCAAGCATAAATCCAACATCGTGTTCACTTCTCGGACTCCACCGGAAAGAGACCATCACGGTAACACACGCAGTTGATTCATTTTAATTAAGTTAAGGTTCAAGTTATCTACAACTGGACGTTAACAAATTCCCATCTGCCCATAACCGTGGGCACGGCTTTCGAAAGTTCAAATCCCTGCAGGGGGTCCCAACTTAGCCCATGACAAGCTCTCACGGTCAACGAAGGATATACCTTCTCCCGAGACATTCCGATCAGACTCGGCATCCAGGTTCTACAAGACAACTTCGACAAGTTAAAACAAATCCAGCAACACCGCCTGTTGGGGATATTACTACTAGGCGTAAATTGGCCTAGCTGGGCCGGGTTAACTTCATCAGTAGTTAAGTATGTTAAAGCCCATGAAGGTAGATGAGGGCTTAAAGCCCATGATCGGTTTAAGGCCTGTAGCCATAAACCGGCGTCGGTATGTAAACTTGTATTGTAAGTTAGGAATAAGTAGAGACCAAACCAAACACGTATATGAGCCGGTGTTGGGACTCTGTAAACCGACGGGCGTCACCCATGTATATAAGAGGACGACCCGGTGGCGGTTCAAGGACAACAGACAACAACTCGAGACTTAGGCGAAGCTTGTTTGCTCCCTAGTCATCGAAACCCCATCAATTCCATCACAACTAGACATAGGCTTTTACCTTCATCGAAGGGGCCGAACTAGTATAAACTCTCTTGCGTCCCTGTGTCCGCTTTAACCCCTTCAAGCTAACCCGTTGTGATGGCTCCATGACTAAGTCCTTTCACGAGGACATCTGCCGTGACAAAACCACGACAGTTGGCACCCACCGTGGGGCTATCGCACGATGGTTTCAAGTTCTTGGAGGGCCGCTTTGAAAGACTCGAGGGCTACGCTGTGGGCCGGATGACTAAGAGTCGTCGCGGCAAGATCTACATTGATGATGCAGGCTGGGGCCCCGAGGCCGGCTCAGTTGAGTACGGGTATCGGGTCCCCTTTGGTGGCATACACGTTTTCATCGGCAAGATCGGTGAACCGGGCCCTGAGCCGGACATCTGCACCGACCTCGTCGAAATGGCTCAGCGTGCACGATCCGCCCGGGTTAAAACGGCCGTGAAGCGTGCCTTCGTGGGAGTCATCCATGGAGGAAGTTATGAGGATGGATCGGAATCTCGCGGCGAGACCGTCGTTTATTTCGGTGACGAGTCATCAACCGGAGAAACCGAATCTCTGTATCAGCTACAAGATGGCCGGATTGGGGGTTGTTCCGATGGCGACAGTATTTCGGACCCCTCTGATCTACCCAACTGAGTTGGAATATTCATGGCTGGCACACAAGCAGCGCTTCATTCTTCGACCGCTGCGCCAATAACCTCCGGTTCAATAGCGGCGACAGCTGCCGGGGCAGGAAGCTCTGTATGCCCGCCGGCTCAAGTTCTATCAGATCTATTTGATGCATTGGCTGTGCTTATGGCAGAAGCTAACCCGGCGGATCAGGACGTCCACAACGCGGAGATTGCAAAGGTGAAGGAACAGATCACCCAGGCCAAGGCGGACCTGGCAGCTGAGAATGCCAGGATGACCACAGAGCGGGCCGCTTTAGACGCACAAGCCTACAGGCTCATGTTGGACCAGAACGCGTCGCATGAAGTCATGAAGAGGAAGTACCGATCCCGTTTGCCTTCAGTTTTCGAGGCCAGAGACCTTTTCAACACCCCAGGAGCAGGAACCAGTAATCCGCTAGAGGGAAACCGGGCGGAAGCTCCTGGGACCGGCGCGCCGGTTCAGCCCCGTCTGATGGATCTGCCTCGTCAAAACACTGTTATACCTCAGGCTGTTTCAACACCTCCGGGTCACTACTCCAACCCGATGGACAATCTCATTGCCGCTGCTGCACGGCTGGAGGCCATTCCAATTGAAGGTGACTCACCGCAGGCGGTGGAGACGCGACGGGTCAAGGAGCTTCTTAGGACAGCTTTGGCCCAACAGGAAGCATACTCGTACAACCGCGACCGGATCCAGTCGACCCCTCGTCCAAGCCGGAGCTATAGCAGGCGTATGGATGAACCGGCAGTGTCAAGTAATGAACGACGTGGAGCACCCCGCGGCAACAACCCGGCGGGTGGTGCTGATAACGCTCAGGAAGTGGTGGACCGGGCCCGAGCGCGCAGGAAGGCCGAGTTAGCCGCACAGTATCAGGCTCGGCAGCTTACGCCGGTTCGTCCAACTATTTCGGTCGAACCCGGTGTTACTTCTAGTTCTTTGAGGGTGCCTTGCCTTGTCCCCGCTTTACGCAATGTGCGCCTGCCCAAGGATTTCAAGGGCCCGCGCAAGGTACCAAATTACACGACGGATCAACCCCCAGAGACATGGGTGGAGAGCTATGAGATGGCCATGGAGATGCTTGATGTGGATGATGCGGCATGTGCGAAGTACTTCACCATGATGCTTGAAGGAACATCCTGCACTTGGTTAAAAAGCTTACCGGCCAATTCTATCAGTTCATGGGCCCAATTACGAGCCCGGTTTCTCAGTAACTTCAAGGATACATGTAAGCAGCCTATGTCGATAGTGGACTTAGCTGCCTGTGTCCAGGAGGAAGGAGAATTGATGACTCATTGGGTGCGCCGGGTCTCGCAGGTTCTGCATTCATCAGACCGCATCAACGCTGACACCGCGGTTATAACCCTAGAAGGCAATTGCCGGTTTGGGCCCCTAAAGCTGAAGTTAGGACGGATGAAGCGCCATTGCACTGACATGGGGACCCTCATGGCTGCCTTGGTAAAGTATGCTGATTCTGATAGTACCAAGGATCCCGAGTCTGATGATGACAAGACAGGGAAGGGAAAGAAGAACAGCAACTCCAAAGGTCAGCAGCATCACTCGGCAGGTAACGGTAGCGGAGGCAAGCGTAAAGCTGATGGCAACATGGACTTCGTGGCTAATACCAGCGCGTAGGACAAGGGTCAGCGACGCAAGGGTAAATCACCAAATCGCGGTGGAGCACCTAACCCGGACCGCTTAAATTATCTATTGAACCAGCCCTGTCCAAAGCATGGGACGAAGGAGGTGCCAGCAAACCACCTTTGGAAGGATTGCTTCATTATGCAGGAGTTCAAGAATTCTAATGCTTTCCGGTATGATCACGGCTCCGGTGGTGGCTCAGGATCCGGGCCGGGTTACGGTGGAGGAAATTCCGGTTCAGGATTTAATGGTAATCTGGGCGGACATAACAATCAAAATAATCAAAATAACCAGGGTGGTTACAACCAGCAGCAGCAACAGTCGGGTTACCAGAGCAACCCAAAGCAGTTGAATAGTGGGCAGTACCATGTCTTCACCACTAGCTTGGACAAGCGAGACCGGAAGGTTCAGAAGCGGGCAGTCAACTCTGTTGAACCGGCCGTGCCCCGTTACTTACGCTGGTCTGAGCAGCCAATTATATGGAGCAGAGAGGATCACCCACCCCGGGTTGATAACCCGGGTCAGCTAGCATTGGTGGTGGCGCCTCAGGTGGGAGGTTATAAGTTCACCAAGGTACTCATGGATGGAGGGAGCAGCATTAATATCTTGTACTATGAGACCTTCCGTCGTATGGGACTAGCAGATAGAAATCTCAAACCGTCCAATACGGTGTTCCATGGTGTGGTACCTGGCAAGTCAGCATATCCTGTTGGTAAGATAGCTCTGGATGTGGCCTTTGGAGATGATCATGATTCCAGGTCGGAAACATTGACGTTTGAAGTGGTGAAAATCCAAAGTCCGTATCACGCCCTGTTTGGGCGACCGGCCTACTCCAAGTTTATGGCACGGCCCTATTATGTGTATTTGCAGCTCAAGATGCCGGGTCACAAGGGGACGATAACGGTTCACGGAAGCCGTAAAATCACTTTGGAGTGCAAGGAAGGAGATGCGGCCTACGCAGAGTCGGTTTGTGCCACCGAGGAGCTGAAGTATTATAAGGACAATGTTGATCCGACGGACATGACTCCATTAAAGAAGCCAACTACGGAGCATGATCTGGCCCTGAAGTTCAAATCGGCAGTAGAAACTAAGCTTGTTGACTTCGTACCTGGCGATTCGTCCAAGCAGTTCAGCATCAGTGCCAACTTGGATCTGAAATAGGAAAGCGCGCTCATTGAGTTCATCCGTGAGAATCGGGACATTTTTGCATGGAAGCCCTCTGACATGCTAGGTGTACCGAGGCAACTCGCTGAGCACACCCTTAATGTGGATCCTAAATACAAACCGGTGAAACAGTTCCTCCGCCGGTTTAACAAAGAAAGACGCAAGGCGATTGGAGAAGAGGTAGCCAGGCTCTTAGCAGCTGGCTTTATTATTGAAGTTTTCCACCCTAAGTGGCTTGCCAATGCGGTGCTGGTCCTTAAGAAAAACGGCACCTGGCGCATGTGTGTGGATTACACAGATCTTAATAAGGCTTGTCCAGCAGATCCTTTTGCCCTCCCCCGTATTGATCAAATTATTGATGCTACGGCGGGTTGTGAGCGTTTGAGTTTTTTGGATGCATATTCTGGCTATCATCAGATCAAAATGGCAGTTAAGGACCAGGAGAAGACGGCATTCATAACTCCCTTTGGAGCCTTCTGCTATGTGTCTATGCCCTTTGGGCTCAAGAGTGCCCACGCAACTTATCAACAGTGTGTAAAAAATTTTCTTCACAAGCAGATTGGCCGTAATGTACATGCTTACATGCATGATATCGTGGTTAAATCAAGGGAGAAGGAGACTCTGGTTGACGACTTGAAGGAAACCTTTGATAACCTGAGGACGTACAAGATGATGCTTAATCCGGCCAAGTGTGTCTTTGGTGTACCGGCAGGCAACTTATTGGGTTTTCTGGTGTCCAACAGGGGAATCGAGGCTAATCCGAAGAAGATCACAGCCATCACCTCCCTGGCTAAACCGAAGTGTATCAATGATGTTCAACACCTGGCAGGCCGGATTGCTGCGTTAAGCCGGTTTATCAGCCGCCTTGGTGAGAAGGCAATCCCTTTGTATCAGATGTTGAAGAAGACGGATCAATTCGTCTGAAGTTCTACTACTGATAAAGCATTTGAGGACTTAAAGCAGCAATTGGCCAACCCGCCTGTGCCCGCCGCTCCCATTGACAAGGAGCCGTTGCTGCTAATGCTCGTGCGGTCAGTGTGGCTATTGTGGTGGAGCGAAAAGAGGCAGGCAAGGAGCATCCAGTTCAACGTCCGGTCTATTATATCAGCGAGGTACTCATTGAGTCCAAGCAAAGGTATCCGCATTGGCAGAAGCTGGTATATGGAGTTTTTATGGCAAGCCGGAAGCTTAAGCAATACTTCCAAGGGCACCCCATTACGGTGGTCAGTTCTGCTCCCTTGGGGGATATCATCCAGAACCAGGAAGCGACTGGCCGGGTTGCCAAGTGGGCTATAGAGCTTGGGCCGCACGGGTTGAAGTATGTGCCTCGGACGGCGGTTAAGTCTCAAGCACTTGTTGATTTCATCAATGATTGGACGGAACTGCAAGCACCTGAAGAAAAGCCGGATCACACATATTGGACCATCCATTTTGACGGATCTAGGCAATTGGAAGGCTCGGGGGCTGGAGTCATATTAACTTCCCCACAAGGTGATAAGTTTTGTTACGTTCTCCGCTTAATGTTCCCTTGTACTAACAATGCAGCTGAGTATGAAGCCTTGCTCCATGGTCTCCGAATGGCTAAGGAGATGAATCTAAGTCGAGTTAAGTGCTTCGGTGACTCGGACCTCGTGGCTCAACAAGTATCTGGCACTTGGGATTCCAAGGACCCACTCATGGCAGCATATCGTCGTGAGGTGGATATTGTTGCAGGTCACTTTAAAGGCTATCAGGTGGACCACGTGGACCGACGGAAGAATGAAGCGGCGGACGCTTTAAGCCGGCTGGGCTCTCAGCGCAAACCGGTCCCGCCCAATGTTTTTCTGGATGTGCTGCACAACCCGTCGGTCAAGCTCCCTGGTGAAGCGGATTTGGCTATTCCTGATCCGGAGGCTCAATTGGTGGCAGCTCTTCATGTCATTCCGGATTGGACGCTTCCTTACCTGGCGTACATGAACCGGGGCGAGTTACCAGAGGATGAGACTCTAGCCCGACAGATAATCCGGCGGTCCAAGTCCATGACTATTGTCAATGGCGAGTTGCATCATTACAGTGTATCAGGGGCGTTTCAACGTTGTGTGTCTCCTGAAGAAGGCTGTGAAATTTTGCGTGAGATCCACGAAGGAGATTGTGGTCACCACGCCGGTTCAAAATCTTTGGTGGCTAAAGCGTTTCGCCATGGCTTCTATTGGTTAACTACTCATGCTGATGCGGAGGATCTGGTCAGACGATGTGACGGTTGCCAAAAGTTTTCAAGACGTGCTCATGTACCGGCTCAAGAATTGAGAATGATTTCAATTACTTGGCCGTTTGCGACTTGGGGGCTGGATATGGTTGGGCCTTTCAAAAGGTCCAAAGATAAGAAGACCCACCTCCTGGTGGCGGTTGACAAGTTTACAAAGTGGGTGGAGGCAGAACCTGTTAGCAAGTGTGATGCGGCCACGGCGGTTCAGTTCATCAAAAAAGTGATTTTCTGGTTTGGCTTTCCACACAGTATCATCACAGATAATGGTACCAATTTGTCCAAGGGTGCCATGAAGGAGTTCTGCGAACGGGAGCACATCCGGCTTGACGTTTCATCAGTGGCACACCCACAGTCCAATGGTCAAGCAGAAAGGGCTAATCAAGAGATCTTGAGAGGCATCAAGCCCCGGCTTATGGTTCCTTTGCAGAGAACACCGGGTTGTTGGGTAGAAGAGTCACCATCTGTGTTATGGAGCATCAATACTACACCCAACAGATCAACAGATACACGCCGTTCTTCATGGTCTACGGAGCGGAGGCGGTTCTCCCAAGTGATATCCGTCATGACTCACCTCGTGTGGCGGCTTATGTTGAAGCGGACAATGAGACAGCACGACAAGACGCTTTGGACCTGTTGGATAAAGAACGTGACATAGCAGCCGCCCGCTCGGCGATTTACCAACAGGATCTTCGTCGTTATCACAGTCGCCGAGTCAGAACCAGAACCTTTCAGGAAGGAGATTTGGTGCTTCGGCTCATCCAAGATCAGACTGATATGCATAAGCTATCCCCACCTTGGGAGGGACCTTTCGTGGTCAGCAAGAATCTGCACAACGGGTCATACTATCTGATCGATATTCGAGAGCATAAAGACTCACGTACATCAGAGGAGGAGACCAACAGGCCGTGGAACATAGCTCATCTTCGGCCTTACTATACCTGAGCTATTGGCTCTACTTATGTACATATTACGACGATGTATATATTATGATTAAATATAATAAACCGGAACCTCAGCTAAAGCGGGGTATCTGTTCTTTTACATCATGTGTGGTTACACAGAGTTGTTCTAAAGCGGCCTCCGGTTTACCCCTTGAGTTAGCTTTTCAAAGCATCATGTTATATCACTTGGGGGCTTGGTCGTGTCCGAACCAATGCAACACCTCTTGATAGGCGAGAGCCACCAGATCACTTGGGGACTTGGTCACGTCTGAACCAGTCACGCCTCTTGATCGGCCTAAGGCCACAGAATCACTTGGGGGCTTGGTCGAACCCGAACCATTGCCACGCCTCTTGATCGGCATAAATGCCACGGTTTCATTTGGGGACCTGGCTGACTTGAACCATAGCTACACCTATCGGGAGCTTGGTCATGTCCGACCATGGTAACGCCATCTGATCGGCTCAAATAAAGCCTCTTTTTGCAAACGGTTTTATCATTGCCTTTGCTTCACATTTTTCTTTGATAGATATTTCTTCCTTTTTGTTGCATTTTTAAACCCACAAAGTTTTAAGCCGGTTCAAACTGTCAATTGACGGAACACGGTCCATTTTTAATCCGGAGACTATTTGCCCGGTTTGATTTTTTATAAGCATCCTATTACAGAGTAACACGGTGTTTTATTATAACCCGGCACGGTTTACATGGTAAACAGGCATTATATATATACAGGAGCTGCTATCTCCTCCAACAGTGTGGGTTTATAAACCTCCGCTTCAAGATTGGGCAAGCCAACTTCATGCCCAACTATGGCAGGTATTATGTATCCCAAAGATTTGATCATATGCTTAATTTTCAGATATTTTGATTTCATATATGCAGACATCATACTCCGCCTGACGGTACAACCGCGGTGGCACTTTAAGATTTTTTGTATTGCAGAAAATACTTTGGACAGTTCATCACCCAAAGGAAGAACAAGTTGCAGTAATTATGCACGAAGGCATATCAAAATCAAGAGTATCGGCTAGCCTATTACAAGGCAACACGGTGCCCAAAATAAGATCATTGTTTTTCGCAAAGGAGAAGCAGTTTAAACCGGCTTCCGGTTCAAGCTTGGTTACCAGCCTGGCCTGATGGTTGTGGGTCATCCCGCGCCGCTTCAACTTCAGCTTCTCTACCCAGCGGCTGGAAATCAACAGTTGTCCAGTCGATTCCCATTAATGCTTGAAAGACAGCTTCATCATGGATCAGCAATGACGGTTCAATATCGGGAGCGTAAGTATGCTTATGGATTGGAGGGATAAGATTTTCCGCTTCAGGAATTGGTGCAACTACTCGCTTGTTTTGGTTGTCATATTGGGCTTGATAATGAGACAAGTCTGCTTCTTCAACCAATTGACAAGCTAGCGGACGCACCTCCCGGTTCATTGCTCGCAGATCCGCTTCACTAAACTCTGACCCGTCTTCCTTCAAGCTGGGATAGCCCTGAGCCGCTTCAACAGGATCAAAATCCAGCACCCAAGCTTTTGCCCGGATTAAGGCATTGATCGCACCGGTTCGAGCAGCAGATTTCTTTAGCTCTTCAACCCGGGCAGGAAGCATCGCCAGTCTCTTCAGAGTGTCCTGAATCAAAGTGGGCGCCGAATTGTTGTGGGATGCAGTAGAGATGATCCGCTGTGCACCAGTGTACAGTTGTTCGATCAATGTGTAGGCGGCTTTCAATTTCTTCCGCACATCTGACCCCAAGTGACCAATGCGTGTCCCTGAAATATTACAAAGGGTTAACAAACCGGCAGCTCTATAAATGGCCGAATCAATCCAGAAATCAAACCAGCTTACCAAAGATAGCAGCGGTCATGGCATGCAGGTGCCGCTTTATGCTGGTCAGTTCGTCCACCACCGGTTTCAGTGTAGCCTTGGCATCTTCTGCTCGTTTGGTTAAAGCGGATTTTTCAGTGGCCCAATCCGCCCGCTCCTTCTTGAAATCCTTCTTAAGCTGTTCCATGACGCTTAAGGCGCTGGTCAACTCCTCTTTTGCTTTTGAGGTTTCAGTCTGTTGGGACTTCAGATTTTCTTGGAGATCGGCGACTTGGTTTTCTTTTGTCTTCAGCTCAGCCTGCATACAGACAGTTATATGATTCAGCAAGCAGTGCAAGAATTGAAGCACCAACCACATAACAAGTTATGCACTTGGCCCTTGGGGGCTAATGCCTATTTGATCTTCATATTTCACTTGATTATAAAGTCCCAAGATCAATACAAGTATTCAACTTAGCACTTGGGGGCTAATGGCTATTTGCTCGAATAAATTCTGATGCTGCAATCTCAATTACTTAAAGTCCCAGTTTAACTACACCAAGTTGAACCGGCCCTTGGGGGCTACATCAGCGAATTCCGTAGCATTGGGATTTATATTAGCAAGTCCCGGTTTGAATGAAGATTCTAAACCGGCCCTTGGGGGCTAGGAGAGTTAACAAAATTGAAATATCCAAGCAGGAAAAAGTACATGAAAGTTACCTCAAATTTCTCTTTCATCATATTCACCAGACCAGCTTCATAATCACGGCTGGTATACAGCCGGTTCAGGTAGCCAGAATGAAGATCTTGGGCATTCAGAGCAGCATAGGTCGCCAAGTCAACATTCCACTTGCCTTTGCCCATGGCAGCAAATTCTTCTTTGGCGGTATGCTTGGATAAAACAACAGGATTGCTGGGCTCTGTACGGCCAATGCCAGTAATTACAACTTCATCATCCTTAGCATCACCGGTTTGCACTGGCGTAGTCGGTTTGTCAGCAGGCTGGGATGGACTGGTGGATCTCCCAAACCAGATGGGGCTTGTGGGCTGATTGACAGGGCTTGAGGTGTCAATAGGCCTTTCTTCAGCAATAAAATCGTCATCCTGCTGTGGTGGATCATTGGGTATATCTTTAGGAATAGCCGCTTCAAGATCTGGTGTTTTACCCGGTTCAGGGACGGCGTCCTCCTCGGCCGCTTTATCCAGGCAAGCCTTCTTGCTCGGCCTAGGCTTAGCCCTGAAAGGAATAACAAAGTCAAATACAGCATATGTTCCAAGGTGATGTACCAGAAATATTATGATAAGTATAGCTTACCCAAGCACCGTTTTGAGCGGTGGCAGCTGAGTAGCCGATGACTCGCTAGAGGATGAGTGGGAAGTAACCTGATAATCGAAGTCAGATGGATTAAGAGGTTGACGAAAACAGCCCGCTTTAGGACAAGCACTGACAAGCAAATTAGAGACCTCTGAACGGTGTTTCCGAACTGGACTGTTCGGTAAACTGGCGGAGGTAACTACCTGGCCGCTGTGCCGGGTTGTGCGGCGAGCTTCGTGCTGTTGGGTCATCATAAGAAATTTGGGATCCAAGTAAGCAAGAGGATGAGAAAATTTAACCTTCCGGTTTGCCTGACGGATTTTTAGTGAAGGCAAAGGGTTTGAATCGGAAGAGAGAGTAATTACCTCTGCAGCATCAGCATGGCTGGCTTCGGCATCATCCTGACAAATATCATCATCAATAAGGCGTATGAAAAATAAGCCAAGTGAGTCAAGCTCTACCTCAAGGTCCGGATTACCCACATCATCATCAGGGGCCGGATCAGAAGATGCAGTGGTTTTCTTCTTATGAGCAGGTCGTTTCACGACTTTAGTCTTTGGTCGGGTTGGTCTTTCCGGTTTGTCTGTTTTTTCTGGCTTCTCCTGCGGAAGCTTCTTGCTCCAAAATGGATCATTGCCCTGTTTAAACAGACATTGATATCAAATAATGACCAGATATATCAATAACAGGTTCAGTAAAAAGAAAAATCAAACTCTTACAGCTGGCGGTCTGTTGGTGGCACAGAAGGGAAGCAGGCCGGTTCGAGCATAGATGTGTTCCGGTTCATTCAGCATTTTATTCACAGCCTCTGTGATTTCTTCGTTGGTGAGCTGGATGTTAGCATGTCGCAGTGGGTCATCAACACTGCCAGTATACTCGCACATCAAACCGGAGCGCTGACTAAGGGGCAGTATGCTCCACGATATCCAACAACGAGCAAGATCAACCCCTGTTAAACCGTTGGCCATGAAGGCTCTGAGCTTGGACAGTTGAGGAGCGTATTTGCTTCTCTCCTTGGCAGTCAACCTTTGCAGAAAGGGGTGTGTATTGCTAAGCCGCTTCGGACGAAAGCCAGGCAAAGGATTTTCGCCAGCAGGGGATGTGTCTTTGAAATAGAACCATGTTTGATTCCACTCTTTGGGGTGGCTGTGCAGTTTGGCGTGAGGGTATGTGACCTCTTTCCTTCTCTGAATCGCCACACCACCCAATTCCGTATTGGAACCGTCAGTAAACTCAGTACAGTGGTTTAGATGGAAGCAGTCTCTGAACAACTCAACTGTGGGATCCTCTTGAAAGAACACCTCACAGAGCACTTGTAAGTGACACATGTTTGTAACAGAGTTGGGGCCAGTGTCTTGTGGGCGGAGTTGAAAATTGGCCAAAACATCCCGGTAAAATTTAGAACCGGGCGGCTTAAAGCCCCGGGCTAAGTGATCTACGAAAACGACGACCTCTCCTTCTTGAGGTGTGGGAGGGCATTCTTTGCCAGGGACCCTCCAATGGATGGTGTTTTTGCTGCCTAAAGCGCCGATCAGGACTAAATTGTTCAGTTGAGTCTCTGTGACGCGAGAAGGAACCCAGTTGCACTCATATACTTGCTTGGCCATGATGAAATCTACAAGATAGGTGATTCCGGTTCAAGAATGCATTGATTAAAGTACACTGGTATGTACAATGTTAAACCGGAGACATCTCTATCTAAACCGGAGTTTTATGAAGCAACAGCATCTGGCGGTTCAACAAGGGGACTAATGGTATATACCTGTCTGGCAATTTTTTCTACAAAGTTAAACCGCCTGGTCTAAACATTGAAACATTCGAGATTGCAGATGAGTAAGTATGCAAAAACAGGTTTCACAAGATTATACTACAGCGTTGGATCTGGAACATGTTCATAAAAGAGATAAAAATTCAAGGCCCAAAAGGAGCAGTGTCGAATCAATGAGCCATCGCTACGGATAAGATCTATGGTCTTAATATGCGAAAGTGAAAACAGAGGGTAAAAACTACTGCTACACAAAAGCAAAGATTCACAGACTCGTCTAAAGATCTAGCATATGAACAAGGAGCAGGCGATGAACACTAGAGAGCATGGAAACCCTAGAACAGATCTATAATGAAAATACAGAAGACTTACCGGAGCTGAGGAAGACGCGGAAGGTCGCCGCGGTGCTCTGGTACGCTCATGGTGATGCAGCGGCCAAAGTTGGTGCAGTAGTTGACGACGGCGGCAGAGCTCCGAAGCTGGGCGACGCGAGGAAGACGAAGCAGAAGGGCACGAAGGGGAAAAAAGAAATGACCCTTTGGTCCTATTTATAAAGAAAGGTACATGTGTCAGGCGCGAGAATCAAGGGGCCGCGAATTTGGAAACGGAGTTGTCGCCTCGATTGTCGCAGATCTATTAAACAAGAAGGTATCATGGATAGTTTCTTTATGACAGATGACGTCACTCCGGTTTACAGTAATCAGAGAAGATGACATCACGGCAGTTCACCAAACTACAAGAAAATGTTGAAGATGAAGTTTTTGCTAAAGTGACATGAACCTGTTCAAATCAATCTGGGGCCTAATGTTGGGGATATTACTACTGGGCGTAAACCGGCCTATCTGGGCCAGGTTAACTTCATCAGTAGTTAAGTATGTTAAAGCCGATGAAGGTAGATGAGGGCTTAAAGCCCATGATCGGTTTAAGGCCTGTAGCCGTAAACCGGCGTCGGTATGTAAACCTGTATTGTAAGTTAGGAATAAGTAGAGACCAAACCGAACACGTATATGAGCCGGTGTTGGGACTCTGTAAACCGACGGGCGTCACCCATGTATATAAGGGGATGACCCGGCGGCGGTTCAAGGACAACAGACAACAACTCGAGACTTAGGCGAAGCTTGTTTGCTCCCTAGTCATCGAAACCCCATCAATTCCATCACAACTAGACGTAGGCTTTTACCTTCATTGAAGGGGCCGAACTAGTATCAACTCTCTTGCGTCCCTGTGTCCGCTTTAACCCCTTCAAGCTAACCCGTTGTGATGGCTCCACGACTAAGTCCTTTCACGAGGACATCTGCCATGACAAAACCACGACACCGCCCGAATGTGCCGACAAATCCCGATAGGAGCTGCACATATCTCGTTCTCAGGGCACACTCAGATTGTCTAAACTTCTGGTAGGCCAGCCCAGAGTTGCCCCTGGTGGCCACCGGCGGCTGACAAGGTGGACCAACACTCAGAGGAGCACTGGCCCGGGGGGGTTTAAATAAGATGACCCTTGAGTCCGCGGAACCCAAGGGAAAAAGAGGCTAGGCGGCAAATGGTAAAACCAATGTTGGGCATTGCTGGAAGAGTTTTATTCAAGGCGAACTGTCAAGGGGTTCCCATTATCACCCAACCGCGCAAGGAACGCAAAATCCGGGAACATAACACCGATATGACAGAAAGTAGGGCGGCAAGAGTGGAACAAAACACCAGGCATAAGGCCGAGCCTTCCACCCTTTACCAAGTATATAGATGCATTAATTAAATAAGATATATCGTGATATCCCAACAAGTAAACATGTTCCAACAAGGAACAACATCTCCATGTTCCAACAAGGAACGAACTTCAATCTTCACCTGCAACTAACAACGCTATAAGAGGGGCTGAGAAAAGCGGTAACATAGCCAAACAAGGGTTTGCTAGGACAAGGTGGGTTAGAGGCTTGGTTCAACAATATGGGAGGCATGATAAGCAAGTGGTAGGTATCGCAGCGTAGGCATAGCAAAAGAGCGAGCATCTAGCAAGCAAAGATAGAAGTGATTTTGAGGGTATGATCATCTTGCCTAAAATCCCGCAAGGAAGAAGAACGAGCCCATGAAGAAGACAAACGGGCGTTGTCGAACGAATCCTCAGTACACGACGTTACCGGAACCAACCCGAAGAAGCAACACCGGAAAGAAGCAAACAACATAGTAAACAACCAACACATAAGCATGGCACGATGCGCAAACAAGTATGATGCATGTCCAGTTTAATGAGGCATGGCATGGCAAAGTGCACAAACAATCCTACAATTAAGTGGAGCTCATTAAGCCACGGAGTTGCATATTAAAGAAAACACCACATGACTTATTTAGTTCTCTCTCATTTATGTACCCAACAAGATTAAATGTTGTTAGCATGGCAAGAGGTGAAGCATGATGAAACTATCTAATCTAGGCAAGTTTAAATGAGGCCGGAACAACAAAACAACAAGTCTGGAAACTCCTCGTGTGCATATATTAGGTTTGGTACTGTTCTGCCCTAAACATAATTTTAGAGTTGTTAAGCATGCAAAGTGATGCCGCCATGTTAAACTAGGCATTTTTCTACCCCATTTACATATAAAGATTATTTAAATCCGAGCTACGGTTACTTAGATATGAATTAAACCGTTTTAGCAAGTTATTTAAGCAAATTAAAACAAACAACATTTTAAACATTTTAAACATGGGTGAAAGTGACATATTATGAAACTAGACACAATTTTAAGCATTTTTCATATATAAGTTATTTACATGTGATGCACGGTTTGGGAGTTACAATATGCATGGAGCCTAGGGGTTATACTGAAAAACAGGTAAACTCGGGAAAAAGGAAAATCGTAGATCTGGAAAAAAACATGAATGGGCCAGATCAGAGGCCCGCCCAACAGTGGAAGAAAAAAAGGAGGGGCGCTGGATCTGCTGCCCACCATGGGCTTCGGCCCAGCTGGAAGCAGAGGAGGTCGGCGATAGCGTTGCTGGGACCCGGGCCGTGAGCTAGGATGGATGAAGCTGGGGCGGTGCTGGGCCTTGGCGCCTGTCCACGCTGGTGGGATCGAACACGGTGGAGGGGTGCGGTCAACAAAGCAGGGGACTTGGCGAGCGAAGCGCTCGTCCTCCTCCCGGAACAGAAGCAGGGGAGGCCGAGGCTTCATGGCCGGAGAACGGCAGCATGGACGGGAACTTGGGGCGCCGGCAGCGCCAAGAACGGCGAAGGCGGGTGGGTCCGGTCGGCCGGCACCGGATCCGGGCAAACGGCAGCGCGGAAGGAGGAGTTCTTGGGCGGAGCTGCTTGTGGTTCCCCATGGCGGCTCCTGCGAGGAAAAACAGCGAGAGGGAGCGAGATGTGAGAGGAGAAGCATGGAACCGGGAAAGAAAAGAGAATGGAGAGGGAGAGATGGCGCGACGGAGCGGCACGGGGTCGCCAGAGAGGCGGCTGGAGCCGGTGTGACGAGATGTCGGCGAGGAGGACTTCAGGCGAGGAGGCATGCGGCTGGGGTGCGCACGGGAGGCCTCTAGTGGCTGCAGGGGCTCGGGCTCTCGATCCAGATCGAGGCAGGGAGGGGGCTATGCTCTGGATTGGCTAGTTGGTGAAAAAGAGGAGATTAGCTGGGTGAGATCCCAATGAGGAGGAGACAGAAGAGTGGCGGCGGCAGCTAGGGGATCCCTAGAAACTAGGGATTTGGTCTCAGGTTAGACTAATATATATAACGAGTAGGTAAGGTTAGGGGCTATCTCGTCCCTCCGATCAAAATCGAACGGTCAGGAAAAATAGGCTAGGGAGTTCAATGAACAAAACGAAGATGTTTTGTAGATGTTTGGGGATGATCCGGACACAACGGTAACGACTGTCCGGATCGGGTCCGGGACAGCTTTCGGACACGCACGGGAGGAGGTCTGATGCACTGTGCAAAGAGGGGTAGGTATGGGCCTAGGTGGATTGTGGAGAGCGGGTTGGTCTGAGAGAAGAGGGGAGAGATGCAGCCCGGTGAAGGAAATATGCCCTAGAGGCAATAATAAAGTTATTATTTATTTCCTTATATCATGATAAATGTTTATTATTCATGCTAGAATTGTATTAACCGGAAACATAATACTTGTGTGAATACATAGACAAACAAAGTGTCACTAGTATGCCTCTACTTGACTAGCTCGTTAATCGAAGATGGGTATGTTTCCTAACCATAAACAAAAGAGTTGTTATTTGATTAACGGGATCACATCATTAGGAGAATGATGTGATTGACATGACCCATTCCATTAGCTTAGCACCCGATCGTTTAGTATGTTGCTATTGCTTTCTTCATGACTTATACATGTTCCTATGACTATGAGATTATGCAACTCCCGTTTGCCGGAGGAACACTTTGTGTGCTACCAAACGTCACAACGTAACTGGGTGATTATAAAGGAGCTCTACAGGTGTCTCCAAAGGTACATGTTGGGTTGGCGTATTTCGAGATTAGGATTTGTCACTCCGATTGTCGGAGAGGTATCTCTGGGCCCTCTCGGTAATGCACATCACATAAGCCTTGCAAGCATTGCAACTAATGAGTTAGTTGTGAGATGATGTATTACGGAACGAGTAAAGAGACTTGCCGGTAACGAGATTGAACTAGGTATTAAGATACCGACGATCGAATCTCGGGCAAGTAACATACCGATGACAAAGGGAACAACGTATGTTGTTATGCGATCTGACCGATAAAGATCTTCGTAGAATATGTGGGAGCCAATATGAGCATCCAGGTTCCGCTATTGGTTATTGACTGGAGACGTGTCTCGGTCATGTCTACATTGTTCTCGAACCTATAGGGTCGCTTAAGGTTTCAATGACAGTTATATTATGAGTTTATGAGTTTTGATGTACCGAAGGAGTTCGGAGTCCCGGATGAGATCGGGGACATGACGAGGAGTCTCGAAATGGTCGAGACGTAAAGATCGATATATTGGACGACTATATTCGGACATCGGAAAGGTTTCGAATGATTCGGGTATTTTTCGGAGTACCGGAGAGTTACGGGAATACGTATTGGGCCTTATTGGGCCATACGGGAAAGAAGAAAAAGGGCCTCAAGGGTGGCTGCACCCCTCCCCTTGGTCTGGTCCGAATTGGACTAGGGAAGGGGGCGCCCCCTTCCTTCCTTCTCCTTTTCCCTTCCTCTTTTCCTATTCCATATGGGAGGTGGAATCCTACTAGGACTAGGGAGTCCTAGTAGGACTCCACACTTGGCGCGCTCCCTCCTAGGGCCAGTCTCCTCCTCCCTTGCTCCTTTATATACGGGGGCAGGGGGACACCTCTAGACACAAGTTGATCCACGTGATCATATTCTTAGCCGTGTGCGGCGCCCCCTTCCACCATAGTCCTCGATAATATTGTAGCGGTGCTTAGGCGAAGCCCTGCGACAGTAGTACATCAAGATCGTCACCACGCCGTCGTGCTGACGGAACTCTTCCCCGACACTTTGCTGGATCGGAGTCCGGGGATCGTTATCGAGCTGAACATGTGCTAGAACTCGGAGGTGCCGTAGTCTTGGTGCTTGATCGGTCGGGCCGTGAAGACGTATGACTACATCAACGAAGTTAACGCTTCCGTTGTCGATCTACAAGGGTACATAGACCACACTCTCCTCTCTCGTGCTATGCATCACCATGATCTTGCGTGTGCGTAGGAAATTTTTGAAATTACTACGTTCCCCAACAGTGCTATCCGAGCCTAGGTTTTATATGTTGATGTTATATGCACGAGTAGAACACAAGTGAGTTGTGGGCGATATAAGTCATACTGCTTACCAGCATGTCATACTTTGGTTCGGCGGTATTGTTGGACGAAGCGGCCCGGACCGACATTACGCGTACGCTTACGCGAGACCGGTTCTCCCGACGTGCTTTGCACATAGGTGGCTTGCGGGTGACAGTTTCTCCAACTTTAGTTGAACCGAGTGTGGCTACGCCCGGTCCTTGTGAAGGTTAAAACAGCACCAACTTGACAAACTATCGTTGTGGTTTTGATGCGTAGGTAAGATTGGTTCTTGCTTAAGCCCGTAGCAGCCACGTAAAACATGCAACAACAAAGTAGAGGACGTCTAACTTGTTTTTGCAGGGCATGTTGTGATGTGATATGGTCAAGACATGATGCTAAATTTTATTGTATGAGATGATCATGTTTTGTAACCGAGTTATCGGCAACTGGCAGGAGCCATATGGTTGTCGCTTTATTGTATGCAATGCAATCGCGCTGTAATGCTTTACTTTATCACTAAGCGGTAGCGATAGTCGTGGAAGCATAAGATTTGTGAGACGACAACGATGCTACGATGGAGATCAAGGTGTCGCGCTGGTGACGATGGTGATCATGACGGTGCTTCGGAGATGGAGATCACAAGCACAAGATGATGATGGCCATATCATATCACTTATATTGATTGCATGTGATGTTTATCTTTTATGCATCTTATCTTGCTTTGATTGACGGTAGCATTATAAGATGATCTCTCACTAATTATCAAGAAGTGTTCTCCCTGAGTATGCACCGTTGCGAAAGTTCTTCGTGCTGAGACACCACGTGATGATCGGGTGTGATAGGCTCTACGTTCAAATACAACGGGTGCAAAACAGTTGCACACGCGGAATACTCAGGTTATACTTGACGAGCCAAGCATATACAGATATGGCCTCGGAACGCGGAGACCGAAAGGTCGAGCGTGAATCATATAGTAGATATGATCAACATAGTGATGTTCACCAATGAAATTACTCCATCTCACGTGATGATCGGACATGGTTTAGTTGATTTGGATCACGTGATCACTTAGAGGATTAGAGGGATGTCTATCTAAGTGGGAGTTCTTAAGTAATATGATTAATTGAACTTAAATTTATCATGAACTTAGTCCTGGTAGTATTTTGCAAATTATGTTGTAGATCAATAGCTCGCGTTGTTGCTTCCCTGTGTTTATTTTGATATGTTCCTAGAGAAAATTGTGTTGAAAGATGTTAGTAGCAATGATGCGGATTGGATCCGTGATCTGAGGTTTATCCTCATTGCTGCACAGAAGAATTATGTCCTTGATGCACCGCTAGGTGACGGACCTATTGCAGGAGCAGATGCAGACGTTATGAACGTTTGGCTAGCTCAATATGATGACTACTTGATAGTTTAGTGCACCATGCTTAATGGCTTAGAATCGGGACTTCAAAGACGTTTTGAACGTCATGGAGCATATGAGATGTTCCAGGAGTTGAAGTTAATATTTCAAGCAAATACCCGAGTTGAGAGATATGAAGTCTCCAACAAGTTCTATAGCCAAAAGATGGAGGAGAATCGCTCAACTAGTGAGCATGTGCTCAGATTGTCTGGGTACTACAATCGCTTGAATCAAGTGGGAGTTAATCTTCCAGATAAGATAGTGATTGACAGAATTCTCTAGTCACCATCACCAAGTTAGTAGAACTTCGTGATGAACTATAGTATGCAAGGGATGACGAAAACGACTCCCGAGCTTTCATAATGATGAAATCGATGAAGGTAGAAATCAAGAAAGAGCATCAAGTGTTGATGGTAGTCAAGACCACTAGTTTCAATAAAAGGGCAAAGGGAAGAAGGGGAACTTCAAGAAGAACAGCAAGCAAGTTGCTGCTCAAGTGAAGAAGCCCAAGTCTGGTCCTAAGCCTGAGACTAAGTGCTTCTACTGCAAAGGGACTGGTCACTGGAAGCGGAACTGCCCCAAGTATTTGGCGGATAAGAAGGATGGCAAAGTGAACAAAGGTATATTTGATATACAGATTATTAATGTGTATTTTACTAGTGTTCGTAGCAACCCCTCGGTATTTGATACTGGTTCAGTTGCTAAGAGTAGTAACTCGAAACGGGAGTTGCAGAATGAACAGAAACTAGTTAAGGGTGAAGTGACGATGTGTGTTGGAAGTAGTTCCAAGATTGATATGATCATCATCGCACACTCCCTATACTTTCGGGATTAGTGTTGAACCTAAATAAGTGTTATTTGGTGTTTGCGTTGAGCATGAATATGATTTGATCATGTTTATTGCAATACGGTTATTCATTTAAGTTAGAGAATAATTGTTGTTCTGTTTACATGAATAAAACCTTATATGGTTACACACCCAATGAAAATAGTTCGTTGGATCTCGATCGTAGTGATACACATAATCATAATATTGAAACCAAAAGATGCAAAGTTAATAATGATAGTGCAACTTATTTGTGGCACTGCCGTTTAGGTCATATTGGTGTAAAGCGCATGAAGAAACTCCATGCTGATGGGATTTTGGAATCACTTGATTATGAATCACTTGATGCTTGCGAACCATGCCTTATGGGCAAGATGACTAAGACTCCGTTCTCCGAAACAATGGAGCGAGCAACTGACTTATTGGAAATAATACATACTGATGTATGTGATCCGATGAGTGTTGAGGCTCACGGCGGGTATCGTTATTTTCTGACCTTCACAGATGATTTGAGCAGATATGGGTGTATCTACTTGATGAAACACAAGTCTGAAACATTTGAAAAGTTCAAAGAATTTCAGAGTGAAGTGGAGAATCATCGTAACAAAAATAAAAAGTTTCTACGATATGATCGCAGAAGTAAAATATTTGAGTTACGAGTTTGGCCTTCAGTTAAAAACAATGTGAAATAGTTTCACTACTCACGCCACCTGGAACACCACAGCATAATGGTGTGTCCGAACGTCATAACCGTACTTTATTAGATATGGTGCGAACTATGATGTCTCTTACCAATCTACCACTATCGTTTTGGGATTATGCATTAGAGACAGCTGCATTCACGTTAAATAGGGCACCATCTAAATCCGTTGAAACGACACCGTGTGAACTATGGTTTGGCAAGAAACCTAAGCTATCGTTTCTTAAAATTTGAGGTTGCAATGCTTATGTGAAAAAGTTTCAACCTGATAAGCTCAAACCAAAATCGGAGAAGTATGTCTTCATAGGATACCCAAAGGAGACTGTTGGGTACACCTTCTATCACAAATCCAAAGGCAAGACTTTTGTTGCTAAATTCGGAGTTTTTCTAGAGAAGGAGTTTCTCTCGAAAGAAGTGAGTGAGAGGAAAGTAGAACTTGATGAGGTAACTGTACCTGCTCCCTTATTGGAAAGTAGTTCATTACAGAAATCTGTTCCTGTGACTACTACACCAATTAGTGAGGAAGCTAATGATGATGATCATGTAACTTCAGATCAAGTTACTACCGAATCTCGTAGGTAAACCAGAGTGAGATCCGCACCAGAGTGGTACGGAAATCCTGTTCTGGAAGTCATGTTACTAGACCATGACGAACTTGCGAACTATGAGGAAGCAATGATGAGCCCAGATTCCGCGAAATGGTTTGAGGCCATAAAATCTGAGATATGATCCATGTATGAGAACAAAGTATGGACTTTGATGGATTTGCCCGATGATCGGCAAGCCATAGAAAATAAATGGATCTTCAAGAGGAAGACGGACGCTGATAGTAGTGTTACTATCTACAAAGCTAGAATTGTCGAAAAAGGTTTTCGACAAGTTCAAGGTGTTGACTACGATGAGATTTTCTCACTCGTATATATGCTTAAGTCTGTCCGAATCATGTTAGCAATTGCCGCATTTTATGAAATCTGGCAAATGGATAAACAAAACTGCATTCCTTAATGGATTTCTTAAAGAAGAGTTGTATATGATGCAACCAGAAGGTTTTGTCAATCCTAAAGGTGTTAACAAAATATGCAAGCTCCAACGATCCATCTATGGACTGGTGCAAGCATCTCGGAGTTGGAATATACGCTTTGATAAGTTGATCAAAGCATATAGTTTTATACAGACTTACGGTGAAGCCTGTATTTACAAGAAAGTGAGTGGGAGCACTACAACATTTCTGATAAGTATATGTGAACAACATATTGTTGATCGGAAATAATGTATAATTTTCTGGAAAGCATAAAGGAATATTTGAAAGGAGTTTTTCAAAGAAAGACCTCGGTAAAGCTGCTTACATATTGAGCATCAAGATCTATAGAGATAGATTAAGACGCTTGATAAGTTTTTTCAATGAGTACATACCTTGACAAGATTTTGAAGTAGTTCAAAATGGAACAGTCAAAGAAAGAGTTCTTGCCTGTGTTGCAAGGTGTGAAATTGAGTAAGACTCAAAGCCCGACCACGGCAGAAGATAGAAATAGAATGAAAGTCATTCCCTATGCCTCAGCCATAGGTTCTATAAAGTATGCCATGCTGTGTACCAGATCTATTGTATACCCTACACTGTGTTAAGCAAGGGAGTACAATAGTGATCTAAGAGTAGATCACTGGACAGCGGTCAAAATTATCCTTAGTGGAATAAGGAAATATTTCTCAATTATGGAGGTGACAAAAAGGTTCGTCGTAAAAAGTTACGTCGATGCAAGTTTTGACACAGATCTGGATGACTCTAAGTCTCGATCTAGATACATATTGAAAGTGGGAGCAATAAGCTAGAGTAGCTCCGTGCAGAGCATTGTTGACATAGAAATTCGCAAAATACTTACGGATCTGAATGTGACAGACCCGTTGACTAAAATTATCTCACAAGCAAAACATGATCACACCTTAGTACTCTTTGGGTGTTAATCACATAGCGATGTGAACTAATTACTGACTCTAGTAAACCCTTTGGGTGTTGATCACATATCGATGTGAACTATGGGTGTTAATCACATGGTGATGTGAACTATTGCTGTTAAATCACATGGGATGTGAACTAGATTATTGACTCTAGTGCAAGTGGGAGACTGAAGGAAATATGCCCTAGAGGCAATAATAAAGTTATTATTTATTTCCTTATATCATGATAAATGTTTATTATTCATGCTAGAATTGTATTAACCGGAAACATAATACTTGTGTGAATACATAGACAAACAAAGTGTCACTAGTATGCCTCTACTTGACTAGCTCGTTAATCGAAGATGGTTATGTTTCCTAACCATAAACAAAAGAGTTGTTATTTGATTAACGGGATCACATCATTAGGAGAATGATGTGATTGACATGACCCATTCCATTAGCTTAGCACCCGATCGTTTAGTATGTTGCTATTGCTTTCTTCATGACTTATACATGTTCCTATGACTATGAGATTATGCAACTCCCGTTTGCCGGAGGAACACTTTGTGTGCTACCAAACGTCACAACGTAACTGGGTGATTATAAAGGAGCTCTACAGGTGTCTCCAAAGGTACATGTTGGGTTGGCGTATTTCGAGATTAGGATTTGTCACTCCGATTGTCGGAGAGGTATCTCTGGGCCCTCTCGGTAATGCACATCACATAAGCCTTGCAAGCATTGCAACTAATGAGTTAGTTGTGAGATGATGTATTACGGAACGAGTAAAGAGACTTGCCGGTAACGAGATTGAACTAGGTATTGAGATACCGACGATCGAATCTCGGGCAAGTAACATACCGATGACAAAGGGAACAACGTATGTTGTTATGCGGTCTGACCGATAAAGATCTTCGTAGAATATGTAGGAGCCAATATGAGCATCCAGGTTCCGCTATTGGTTATTGACGGAGACGTGTCTCGGTCATGTCTACATTGTTCTCGAACCCGTAGGGTCCGCACGCTTAAGGTTTCGATGACAGTTATATTATGAGTTTATGAGTTTTGATGTACCGAAGGAGTTCGGAGTCCCGGATGAGATCGGGGACATGACGAGGAGTCTCGAAATGGTCGAGACGTAAAGATCGATATATTGGACGACTATATTCGGACATCGGAAAGGTTCCGAGTGATTCGGGTATTTTTCGGAGTACCGGAGAGTTACGGGAATACGTATTGGGCCTTATTGGGCCATACGGGAAGAAGAAAAAGGGCCTCAAGGGTGGCCGCACCCCTCCCCTTGGTCTGGTCCGAATTGGACTAGGGAAGGGGGCGCCCCCTTCCTTCCTTCTCATTTTCCCTTTCCTCTTTTCCTATTCCATATGGGAGGTGGAATCCTACTAGGACTAGGGAGTCCTGTAGGACTCTACACTTGGCGCGCCCCCTCCTAGGGCCGGTCTCCTCCTCCCTTGCTCCTTTATATACGGGGGCAGGGGGCACCTCTAGACACAAGTTGATCCACGTGATCATATCTTAGCCGTGTGCGGTGCCCCCCTTCCACCATATCCCTCGATAATATTGTAGCGGTGCTTAGGCGAAGCCCTGCACAGTAGTACATCAAGATCGTCACCACGCCGTCGTGCTGACGGAACTCTTCTCTGACACTTTGCTGGATCGGAGTCCGAGGATCGTCATCGAGCTAAACGTGTGCTAGAACTCGGAGGTGCCGTAGTTTCGGTGCTTGATCGGTCGGGCCGTGAAGACGTACGACTACATCAACCAAGTTAACGCTTCCGTTGTCGATCTACAAGGGTACGTAGACCACACTCTCCTCTCTCGTTGCTATGCATCACCATGATCTTGCGTGTGCATAGGAATTTTTGAAATTACTACGTTTCCCCAACACCCGGCACGATTTCCGGAGACCGAAAACGTCGATGTTAGACCGGCTATACTGCCGCTATAGTTATCCGTTGGGGCATCAAACGATCTCCGAATGTGACGAAACTTGACAGGCGGTCTATCTACACTATAATAAGACCACACGCCAACTCTCATCCCATTCCGAGAACATTTTCCGACCACTTATAAAATACTATTTCGGACATGCCGCGGGCGCGTTGCAAGTGTGTCTGGGCTCAGAACGGATAATGGAAAGAACGAGGAGACCGGGACGGATGCAAGTTTTTGAAAACATGATGATGCAATGGCAACATGATGACATGGTAAGATGCAACACGCAAGCGAATGACATGGCAACGCCGGTGAATAACTGGAAGACACCTGGCACAACGGTCTCAGGGCGTTACAACACTCCACCACTACGAGAGGATCTCGTCCCGAGATCTAGAATGGCACCGGAGAGAAGAAGGAAGAGGAAGAGGAAGAGGTAAAACTAGTTGCTTCTTTGACAAACGAGTGAGACCAAAGAACCTTGAAAAAGGTTAAAGCCATTCGAGAGAAGCATACAATGGAGATGACGAAGCTGAAAACACTCCGTTAGAAAAGAGGAACAAGGGAGAACAATTTCGGGCAGCACTTCGATTGAAAAGAGATACAAGACTTGATAGGATGAAAAGGATTTGAGCAAAGGGGCACAACACTCCGGTTAAACAAGATAGAGAAGGAAAAAGACTGATATAATTTGTACAGCACTTTGACTATAAAATGGAAGAAATTGAACATGATCTTGACAAAACCGAGATGAGGAGTGAAAGGAGCAACATCACTAGACCTCCGGGAGAAAGAATAGAAGTTGGCTCTTGGAAAGGAAAGAATTGAGAGGAAAAAGACATCTTCTACCACAATAGAATTTGAAAAGGTATCCTTTAAAAGAAGGGGTTGAACGAAATTGTTGGAAAACAACAATGAAAAGGATAAGCTTGATATGGTCTTAAGGAATACACCTCAAATTATGAGGTGACAACCTGCCACTCATGGGAAAAGAATTGGATTGATATGAACAAATTGACAAGAAAGTATGTCGCACCGGAAAGGATAAATGAAGAAATTGGATCATTTATAAGCACCATAGATAGCAACAATCCTTAGGGAAAGCTTTAGGTGAAATATAACCCAAGGTAACTCCAATGACGAGATTGATGGATTTAAAATACCTCATTCTTAATAACATGTGAATCATGAAACATGAACTCAAATTATCAAGAATGACATAATACCACCTCCAATGATTCGGAAGAAAGAATTGCACTCCGGATTACAAGAAGAAGAAAGCTTGAGCTCCTTAGGAAAGAATCTCGATGAAAAACTTCGAGAAGGAATTAAATCCTTTATGAACCGTCATGTAGAGCCTCCATGAAGAACTCCGGTAATAAAGGGATGATCAAAACGGAAAGAGAAGTTGAAAACACAATCGAAGCCTTGCGACGATTTAGATGAATCTCCGTGGTGATATAATAGAAATAACTTGGAGCTCCGAAAAAGAAAGATGAACAAAAGAAATCAAGAATTTTGATGAACCTCCGGAATAAGGATTTAAATCACTTGGATGAAACAAGAATAAGAATTACATTATGCTTATCCTTCACCAATTTAAATTGATGACAATCAATGTATTTGGCATACTACTTATTCTCGTAAAGAAGATTAAGAGAGATATGGTGCCAACTTGAGAAGGTCTTCGACGAATCCACCGGTAGGATTGAAAACAGCAAATGAATTGATATGATAACAAGGTAAGAAGAATCTTGAACGAACCACCGTAAGAATTAAGAATGAACAAAGAGAAGATAAAGAAAACACCGGGACGAATTATAAAATGAACAAAGATGCTTGAGAGGATTTAGATACAAGTGAACGAAAAATCACGAGTTGATTAGAGGATATTTGAATGATACACCGGAAAGATTTGGATAACGAGAGTTGAAAGCTGGAATGAATAAGTCTGAGATGATGGGCTCCGGATGATCAAACTGAAGAGACTCTTGAATTGCGCCGGATGGGTGAAAAGAATTCTCACAACCGAAAATAATTATGAGAGAATGGCATAAAGCTAGAATCACGAATCTTGAAGAGAAAAGAGCAAGATTGAGAGAGAAATTCTTCTTCGGTCTTCAAAATCCGAGAATGACGACTGAAACACCACCATGAATTATTTAGACACTTCGAAAGAATCAAAATGAAGATGTTGAGCCAACGATGAAAAGAATTCGACAGATCTTGGAGAAAAACATAAGACTGATGATAAATCATTCTTACGTCAAACTTTAGAAAAGAATTTTTGAGGATAGCTCCGAGAGAATTAGAAGAGTCAGGTAAGATCCTGGGAAAAGACCTGTGGGTTAGGGCCCACTCAAAGAAACACCGTTGAAATGATTTAAAAGAGAGGTTGCACCGGTTGAATTAAATGGCTTGAATGAGGTGACATCCTCGAAAGATCTTGAACGAAAGCAGAGTGGAAACACGAATCTTCTGAGATATCTTCGGCACTCCAAAACAAAAGAATAGAGAGAGGTGAACGATTATGAGGTACACCGGTATGAGAAGGTATTTGAAATGAGGAAAAAGGGATATGATCAACACCAAAGCTTGATTTGAATCCACCGGAGAAGAAAAGAATGAAGAATGACGAACTTGAGGCTCCGTTAGTATCTTCATGAGAATCACCGGATAAGAACATTGAAGGAAAAGGATGGAGAGACTTCACATCAGTAAGATGGATACTTGATCAAGAAATCTGAATTCTTCAAGAAAACAAGGGTGGGAGGGTGGGAAAACACTGTTGAGAAAGAAACGAACACCGTTGAGAGGAAATGATAATTGATCTTGCTGATGTTGAAATGATCGGATCCACTTGAAGAGAAAACACGCCGGTGAAAAGGATTGACAAGACAATCTTGATGATCAAGAAGGATTGGTATCCACATCGGAGTATGAGAACACCATTTGGGGAAGGTATGGAATCAACACTTGACATTGAGGCAACTCGAATACCACAACTCAAAACAAAACAAAGGATTGGCTAGCAGAATAAGCCGGAACAAACATATGCTAGATATTTCGTCCGAAGTTTTCGTGGTGGGGCCTACACGGGCTCGATCATACAACACCATCATGTACAAGGCAGTGCACATGACATACGAAGCGTCCCCGAGTCGGCATAGCCAAGGACTCTTTAAGACACAACGAGACCACTATAAAACCAACCATGGATAGGCGGACCACTAGACATCGAACCCGAATTTCATATCATACATCTGACGGAAATATATCCTAAGAACTACTTGAATTCCCACTTACAAACTCCCGAAATTTTCCCGGTTATGCAATCAGGTGTTGGGGATACAGGGGAAGCATAATATCTCACCCAAATCTAGCAAATCCTACATCCAGCTGTATCCATCCTTCAACACATAACCAAGAAACCTTCGGAAATCGTCTACCTCAACCTTCGAAAAGCATCTGTTATACAAGTTATGGCAATACTCCCGAACTCCCGCCCCAGTACTGGGTGGCGTCGAGGTTCTCTCACCAACAACTGCATAAAAGAGATTTTCGATGTCGGCGAAACTAAACTCAGGTATTCCAGAACTGCAATGATAAAATTGTGATGACAACACCTCGGAGCTCAACTCCCCGGGACACTGTCACAACCCCTAAATGACAGGAGGCACCAAGAACAATGTTCTCGTCACAAATCGATCGGAACGATTCCAAGATACCCGCGTGATCCTAAATTTTTTTTAGTGAAATTTGAGAAGAGAAGAGACAAAACTCTACGTCAGGATGCCTCACCAGAGCGACGAAGGGACTGAGGAGTAAAAAGAATTCCTAACTCTCCGATATATAATTCCTAAATGACTCAAAACATTTTTCTAGACTCAACAACGTCAGCTAATTCGATCAAGTAGGGGGCTCCTAAGGTCGGGGAAGGCTCTAATTACCAACTTGTAACGCCCTCGATGCGGCTATATCTCCCACGTGTCGAAGCACGACTTAGAGGCATAACCGCATTGAAAGCAATGTCGCAAGTGAGGTAATCTTCACACAACCCATGTAATACATAAGGGAAAAGAATACATAGTTGGCTTACAATCGCCACTTCACATAATACATGAATAAAGCATTACATCAACCAGATACAATCAAGGCCCGACTATGGAGCCAAAATAAAAGAAGACTACCCCAAATGCTACACAGATCCCCGATCGACCCCAACTGGGCTCCACTACTGATCAACTAGAACGAAACAACACAAAGGGCAAGATCTTCATCGAGCTCCTCCTTGAGCTTGGTTGCGTCATCTGCAGGGTTCAACGGCACCTGCAAGCTGGTTTTGGAAGTATCTGTGAGTCACGGGGACTCAGCAATCTCACACCCTTGCAATCAAGACTATTTAAGCTTATGGGTAAGGTAAAGGTATGAGGTGGAGCTGCAGCAAGCGACTAGCATATATGGTGGCTAACCTATTCGCAAAAGAGAGCGAGAAGAGAAGGCAAAAGCACGGTCGAAGAACTATGATCCATAAGTGATCCTAGAACAACCTATGTCAAGCATAACTCCAACACCGTGTTCACTTCCCGGATTCCGCCGGAAAGAGACCATCACGGTAACACACGCAGTTGATTCATTTTAATTAAGTTAAGGTTCAAGTTATCTACAACCGGACGTTAACAAATTCCCATCTGCCCATAACCACGGGCACGGCTTTCGAAAGTTCAAATCCCTGCAGGGGGTCCCAACTTAGCCCATGACAATCTCTCACGGTCAACGAAGGATATACCTTCTCCCGAGACATTCCGATCAGACTCGGCATCCAGGTTCTACAAGAAAACTTCGACAAGTTAAAACAAATCCAGCAACACCACCCGAATCTGCCGACAAATCCCGATAGGAGCTGCACATATCTCGTTCTCAGGGCACACTCAGATTGTCTAAACTTCCGGTAGGCCAGCCCGGAGTTGCCCCTGGTGGCCACCGGCGGCTGACGAGGTGGACCAACACTCAGAGGAGCACTGGCCCGGGGGGGTTTAAATAAGATGACCCTTGAGTCCGCGGAACCCAAGGGAAAAAGAGGCTAGGCGGCAAATGGTAAAACCAATGTTGGGCATTGCTGGAAGAGTTTTATTCAAGGCGAACTGTCAAGGGGTTCCCATTATCACCCAACCACGTAAGGAACGCAAAATCCGGGAACATAACACCGATATGACGAAAACTAGGGCGGCGAGAGTGGAACAAAACACAAGGCATAAGGCCGAGCCTTCCACCCTTTACCAAGTATATAGATGCATTAATTAAATAAGATATATCGTGATATCCCAACAAGTAAACATGTTCCAACAAGGAACAACATCTCCATGTTCCAACAAGGAACGAACTTCAATCTTCACCTGCAACTAACAACGCTATAAGAGGGGCTGAGCAAAGCGGTAACATAGCCAAACAACGGTTTGCTAGGACAAGGTGGGTTAGAGGCTTGGTTCAACAATATGGGAGGCATGATAAGCAAGTGGTAGGTATCGCAGCGTAGGCATAGCAAAAGAGCGAGCATCTAGCAAGCAAAGATAGAAGTGATTTCGAGGGTATGATCATCTTGCCTGAAATCCCGCAAGGAAGAAGAACGAGTCCATGAAGAAGACAAACGGACGTTGTCGAACGAATCCTCACAACACGACGTTACCGGAACCAACCCAAAGAAGCAACACCGGAAAGAAGCAAACAACATAGTAAACAACCAACACATAAGCATGGCACGATGCGCAAACAAGTATGATGCATGTCCAGTTTAATGAGGCATGGCATGGCAAAGTGCACAAACAATCCTACAATTAAGTGGAGCTCATTATGCAACGGAGTTGCATATTGAAGAAAACACCACATGACTTATTTAGTTCTCTCTCGTTTATGTACCCAACAAGATTAAATGTTGTTAGCATGGCAAGAGGTGAAGCATGATGAAACTATCTAATCTAGGCAAGTTTAAATGAGGCCGGAACAACAAAACAACAAGTCTGGAAACTCCTCGTATGCATATATTAGGTTTGGTACTGTTCTGTCCTAAACATAATTTTAGAGTTGTTAAGCATGCAAAGTGATGCCACCATGTTAAACTAGGCATTTTTCTACCCCATTTACATATAAAGATTATTTAAATGCAAGCTACGGTTACTTAGTTATGAATTAAACCGTTTTAGCAAGTTATTTAAGCAAATTAAAACAAACAACATTTTAAGCATGGGTGAAAGTGACATATTATGAAACTAGACACAATTTTAAGCATTTTTCATATATAAGTTATTTACATGTGATGCACGGTTTGGGAGTTACAATATGCATGGAGCCTAGGGGTTATACTGAAAAACAGGTAAACTCAGGAAAAAGGAAAATCGTAGATCTAGAAAAAAACATGAATGGGCCAGATCAAAGGCCCGCCCAACAGTGGAAGGAAAAAAGGAGGGGCGCTGGATCTGCTGCCCACCATGGGCTTCGGCCCAGCTGGAAGCAGAGGAGGCCGACGATAGCGTTGCTGGGACCCGGGCCGTGAGCTGGGATGGATGAAGATGGGGCGGTGCTGGGCCTTGGCGCCTGTCCACGCTGGCAGGATCGAACGCGGTGGAGGGGCACGGTCAACGAAGCAGGGGACTTGGCGAGCGAAGCGCTCGTCCTCCTCCTGGAACAGAAGCAGGGGAGGCCGAGGCTTCATGGTCGGAGAACGGCAGCGTGGACGGGAACTTGGGGCGCCGGCAGTGCCAAGAACGGCGAAGGCGGGTGGATCCGGTCGGCCGGCGCCGGATCCGGGCAAACGGCGGCGCGGAAGGAGGAGTTCTTGGGCGGAGCTGCTTGTGGTTCCCCATGGCGGCTCCTGCGAGGAAAAACAGCGAGAGGGAGCGAGATGTGAGAGGAGAAGCATGGAACCGGGAAAGAAAAGAGAATGGAGAGGGAGAGATGGCGCGATGGAGCGGCGCGGGGTCGGCAGAGAGGCGGTTGGAGCCGGTGTGACGAGACGTCGGCGAGGAGGACTTCAGGCGAGGAGGCATGCGGCTGCGGGGTGCGCACGGGAGGCCTCTGGTGGCTGCAGGGGCTCGGGCTCTCGATCCAGATCGATGCAGGGAGGGGGCTATGCTCTGGATTGGCTAGTTGGTGAAAAAGAGGAGATTAGCTGGGTGAGATCCCGATGAGGAGGAGACAGGAAGAGTGGCAGCGGCAGCTAGGGGATCCCTAGAAACTAGGGATTTGGTCTCAGGTTAGACTAATATATATAACGAGTAGGTAAGGTTAGGGGCTATCTCGTCCCTCCGATCAAAATCGGACGTTCAGGAAAAATAGGCTAGGGAGTTCAATGAACAAAACGAAGATGTTTTGTAGATGTTTGGGAATGATCCGGACACAACGGTAACGACTGTCCGGATCGGGTCCGGGACAGCTTTCGGACACGCACGAGAGGAGGTCCGATGCACTGTGCAAAGAGGGGTAGGCATGGGCCTAGGTGGATTGTGGAGAGCGGGTTGGTCTGAGAGAAGAGGGGAGAGATGCAGCCCGGCACGATTTCTAGAGACCGAAAACGTCCAACGTTAGACCGGCTATACTGCCGCTATAGTTATCCGTTGGGGCATCAAACGATCTCCGAATGCGATGAAACTTGAAAGGCGGTCTATCTACACTATAATAAGACCACACGCCAACTCTCATCCCATTCCGAGAACATTTTCCGGCCACTTATAAAATACTATTTCGGACATGCCGCGGGCGCGTGCAAGTGTGTCTGGGCTCAAAACGGACAACGGAAAGAACGAGGAGACCGGGACGGATGCAAGTTTTAAAAACATGATGATGCAATGCACATGATGACATGGTAAGATGCAACACGCAAGCGAATGACATGGCAACGCTGGCGAATAACTGGAAGACACCTAGCACAACGGTCTCGGGGCGTTACATGTTCGGTCTCACCGAAAAACCTAATGGTCAAGTCTTTTACACTAGTCGCTCTCAACGAGATTTTCATGTCGGTGTCACTGAGTTGGGTCAAAGGCTGTAACGGTTGGATTTTTGGTGCTGCCTATATATACCCCTCCACCACTACTTATTCTTTTAGAGAGCCATCAGAACGAAACCCAACTCCTACTACTTGTTTTCTGAGAATAGAACCACTTACTCATGTGTTGATATCAAGAGATTCCAATCAAACCATTTGAACCTTGATTTCTAGCTTCACCAAGTTGCTTTCCATTCAATCCCCTCTCCTACCAAAGCCAAATATTTGAGAGAGTGTT
>NC_057806.1:423382025-423396197 GCF_018294505.1 Triticum aestivum | reverse complement strand
TTTGAAGCACAAGAACAAGGAGTTCATCATCAACAACACCGCCTATTACCTTTTGGAGAGTGATGTCTCCTAGATTGGTTAGGTGTCACTTGGGAGCCTCCAAGATGTGGAGTTGAACCAAAGAGTTTGTAAGGGCAAGGATATCGCCTACTTCATGAAAATCTACCCAAGTGAGGCTAGTCCTTCGTGGATGTAAGCCATGGTGGGATAGGCAAGGTTGCTTTTTCGTGGACCCTTCATGGGTGGAGCCCTCCGTGGACTCGTGCAACCGTTACCCTTCGTGGGTTGAAGTCTCCATCAACATGGACGTACGATAGCACCACCTATCGGAACCACGCCAAAATTATTGTATCTTCATTGCGTTTGAATTTCCATTTACACCCCTTACTTCTGCACAATTGCATGCTTTACAATTCCCGCTGCTCTATCTCTAGATATGCATGTGTAGAAAGTCTTGGTGATATCTTAACAAGTGCCAAAATCTTCCTAAACTTCAAGTGAACTAAAAACTGCACCTTTGATTGGTTAAGAGTCTATTCATCCCCCCTCTAGACCTATTTTCTACGATCTTAGAGATGGTGTTAGTGATGATGTTGATGAAGATTGGTCCTCCCATGATGAGAGGAACGTTGGTGATGCCGATGGCTTCGATTCCCCCCTCCCGCGTGGAGGGAAGTATCCCTGACAGAATCGTTCCGCCGGAGAGGAAAAGTGCTCATGCCCAGGTTCCGCCTCGAGACTGTGACGCTTCATCCCGAAAGTATTCTCCTTATTTTTTTTGGGTTAATTAGATAAATGCCACTCCAATTATGGCGATTCATAAAAATGCCATTGCAATTTCTAAATTTTGAAAAATGCCACTGCAAATTTTGCAATCTTTGAAGAACACCACTGCAGACTTCGAAAAATGCCACTGGAAGTGGCATGAAATGGCATTTTTCAAAGTTTGGAAATTGCGGTGGCATTTCTCAGAATCGCCATAATTGGAGTGGCATTTATCAAATTAACCCTATTTTTTTAGGGCAAATGTCTTCATATAGCATAAGGAGGGCACGAAAGGGCATCTGTGGGCCCCACAAGACATCAGGGCGCGCCTTGTTTTCTAGTGGACAGCAGGTGGGGCCCCTCCAGTAGTTCTTCGTTCCAATATTTTTTATATATTCAACAAAAGATCTTCGTGAAGTTTCAGGTCACTTGGAACTCGTAGAATAGCTATCTCTATTGTAGCTCTTTTAAGTCCAGAATTTCAGTTGCCAGCAATTTCCCTCTTCATATAGATCTTGCAAAATAAGACAGAATAGACATTAGAATTGCATCATGAAGTGAAAAAATGACCAAAAACATCATAAATAACAATAGAAAAACGTGATGCAAAATGAACGTATCAGTCACCCACCCAAACCAACATCACCTTCTATTCATTTCCCATCACTGGCTTTATGCTCTCACCAGCGAGCACATTCAAACCCGAGCGAAAAACTCATTGGCAGGAATTGGACCTACCTCGATGTTTGACGCAATGGCACCATGGATTGCCAGAAACAGGACGACGTGTCATGCATGTGGAGAGGAAGATAAAGGTGAAATGCGAGTGCGGCGAGCGAATGGGGGGAGCCGTTCCAAAATCCATCGGTAACAGAAACCACCCCTTCACCCCACGTCGACCACGCGCCATCCTGCGAACGAACGGCTGTCGTCGACTCGCCGCAGCATCAAGATTCGTGCGAGGGATCCAACGCTTCGGCTCGCGCCGCACCAGGAAAGCCAGGAGCGAACGTCAGCTATATAACATTTTCATAAATCTCATTGCTCTTGTAAAGTGGAGTATATTTTTAAGGAAACGTTGTAACTACCAAATGTATATATATATATATATATATTATATATATATATATATATATATATAAAATAAAACCTATCAAGTAGGGTTGTCTCGTTCCGTGGTGCGCAGCGGCTATGTTATCCCTAGGGAGCCTGGGCCCGCCTAGCAGGATATTTTAGGTGCTCCTCCTTGTCACGAAAGAGCAGTGACGTTGAGCTGCACGTAAATAAATCCAGTCCACGAATGCTGACGCTCCACGATGGCAACACTGCCGTGGACCCCTCTCCATCATCCTCTATCACCGCAGCAGTCGTCGTCGCCGAGTAGATACCGTGACGTCGACGCTCGACGGAGCACACCGGCGGGCGGCTACGTGTACCCTCCTGACACCGTCCGCCGGCAAGCCCCTCTGAAAAGCTCGAGCCCATGCATGATTCCGTTGCGCCACCACGCTGGCAGAGTATCGTACGAATACGTTACAGAATCCTCCGAGCTCTGAACTCCGGGCGCTGCTCGTCGTCGGTGACGTTCTGGTACCGGTGGTAGTGTCCAAGACGGATCGCTTTCTGCTGCCGTTGTCACCATTCTGACGGGCATCGCCGGACCAATCACGCGCTGATCCGTCCCACCAAGCAAAATATCGTCTTGGCCGAGGCCGAGAGTAGTTCCGCGCCATTTTTTGTCCCGCTTCCGCCACTCTGCTGGCCAGTCAGCTCAGCTTCCCCCAGCTCACTCATTGGCCGCGTCGTCACCCCTGGCGTCATCGTGTTGGAAAAAGGCCCCCAGTACTCGGATGACTCAGCCATATCTCGCTTCCAGATCACTTGGGTCCTCTTTGGTTCATAAGTCCTAAAACCTTTTCTAGTCCCAACTAAAAAGTCTCTAGTCTTTAAAAAGTCTCTTCCTGTTTGTTTTCAGCGACTAAAAAATCCCTAGTCCTTTCTTAGAGGTTATTAAATGACCATATTGCCCCTAGTATATAGAAAAATAACAATCAAACAACACCATGAGGTGGCGGGCTATTGAATGTATGGAGGGGCATTGTTGAAAAAGTTCCAAAAAAGACTCTCCTTAAGAGTCTTCTTTATTTAGTCTTAAATGACTAGTTTAGTCCCTAAAAAGTCTCTTCCATTTGGTAAAAAAGTCTCTAAAAAGACTTTTTCTAGTCCCTACACAAAAAAGTCCCTGAAAACAAACACCCCCTTATATTACTATTACAAAATATAATAAAGTACTCATCAGAATTAGATTCCCCCGACAAAACACAAGAATCCATCACAGTGCACTCCTCCAAACGAAGCCATTCACTTTGCTGATGTTTCATGCTCTTGCGATTTTCCATGTTAATTCGGTGCTCAAGGAATGTTATGAAGATTAGGAGTACCTAACATGCACATGTGTTACCCACAAGAAAAAATATGCACATGTGTTAGAATCAAGTAATGATCTTTCCTTCCGCCCGCTGGCATGAGGGGCCGCTAGGGCGAAGAACTCATCCACTTCAGGTTCCGTTGGTGAGCTTGGGATTTGCCTTTCCTTTGTCTGTCGCTCCGACGCTCGCGGGGAGAGAAAATCCGGTGCGTCGGCTCCAGCTAGTAGTTCAGGTTAGAATTTTTGTAGTCTTCGTAGGAGTGACGTTCGGGTGAATGGCGCCGCTTCATCTTCGAGCTGGTCTTATGGGCTTTGATATTTCTCGACTTTGTCTGTCGAGACGAAGCCCGGACGTAGATCCAACAGTTGCGAGATCTTGTGTCAACAGCTTCAGATCGATCCAAGAGTTCAACGATGACGGATGCAGCTCCAGCTCCAGGCTGCCGGTTCCTAGAGACACGTGAAGAATAGTTCTTGGCTACCATCGACAAAGTTAGACCGGCTCCAATAGAAGAGCAGTGACAATGATCATTCAGTGGTGCTGGCCTCGATGTAATTTTTATTACCAGTGAACTTTTGTAGGAGTAATATATTAGTCGTATTGAAATAAACATGTGCACGATGTTATCGCGCTGGATTTTTGGCCTTGAAGATTGAGACAAAGAATAATCCTCACTAGAGCAGTAGGAGCAGTAGATTATACTTACTGCAGATCACAAATATCTACAGCATTTGGAGAGTCTCAAACAAGTGGTCAAGCGTGCCGCGGCGCGCTCCCCGATATAAAACCCCCGGCACCGGGACGCGAGCTCCCTACTGGCCTGCCCCGCCTGCCCAACCCAGTAAACTACTGCCACCCATCCGCCGGCGAAATGGCCCACGCCCGCATCCTCCTCCTGGCGCTCGCCGCCCTGGCCACGGCCACCGTCGCCGTCGCCTCCTCCTCCTCCTCCTCCTCCTTCGCCGTCTCCAACCCGATCCGGCCCGTCACCGAGCGCGCCGCTTCGACGCTCGAGTCCACCGTCCTCGCCGCGCTCGGCCGCACCCGCCACGCCCTCCGCTTCGCGCGCTTCGCCGTCAGGTCCGTGCTACTGCTACCCACTCCGCAATCCCCCGCCCGCCCGTTGACTCTCCGTCTGCTCCGCCGCCGCCGCCGTCCCCGTTGACATCCCGGTTGGTCCGTTCGATCCGCTTCCGCAGGTACGGCAAGAGCTACGAGAGCGCGGCGGAGGTGCGGAGGCGGTTCCGGATCTTCTCCGAGAGCCTCGAGGAGGTGCGCTCCACCAACCGGAAGGGCCTATCCTACCGCCTCGGCATCAACCGTACGATCTCCGACCATCCCCTAATCCCCGCCGTCCCCTTCCGGCCCCGCCGTGTCCTCAAAACGCTCGTCGCTTTTGCTGTCGTCCCGCAGGCTTCTCGGACATGAGCTGGGAGGAGTTCCAGGCGACCCGGCTCGGCGCGGCGCAGACCTGCTCGGCCACGCTCGCCGGCAACCACCTGATGCGCGACGCCGCCGCGCTCCCGGAGACCGTAAGTTCCAATTTTACCGTTCACTTACTCATCATCACAGGAGATCCCATCAAGGCATCAAGTATCAACTCTTGCTAGCGTAGCTGCGTACCCTGTATGTATTGCAACGTCAGTAACGGTTGCTGAGAGCGAGCAGGGCCCCGTGGTCTACAAGTTTCAGATATCATACTCTGTTCGAAATTCAGGAAAAAAATCCACCTTATCTAATTTGCGTTTCAACTTTCAAACCAGCTAGCTGTCGAGCTTTCTGCTTTGCCTGAATTGCTGCAGAATTTGCTGGTCGCTGTATTTGCTCGGCAGGGCCAACGTGTGCTAATTATTGTCCTCGGGACTTTTATGTCCCCCCGACAAGGAAGGCCGTGTTAGCTGTTCCTTCCACGGTCCCAGCACATGATGTAGTTAAAAGTTTACTATTTTTATATGTACAAATCAGCCAATGAACCTTCTTGCTGATCGCCTGTTTGTAAGGATCGCAGCACAATATTTCTTTCCATTTATAAGTAGTAGTATGGTTGTGCTAATTAAGACTGTATGGCATAGACTATATCATGTTGTAGCCGTTGACGCTTAATTTGCAAGTATTGTGCCGCTTGATCAAGCAAGCAGAGTTGGTGTACGTACCAATCGACTCCATTAATGTGGGGAGTAAGTGATGTTGTCATTGCTGCAGAAAGACTGGAGGGAGGATGGGATCGTTAGCCCCGTAAAAGACCAGTCCCATTGCGGCTCCTGCTGGACGTTCAGGTAACTACTGAATTTCTGCAGTGCTGTTTTTTTTCTAACTTTCTTCGCGTGTGCCGCTGTATATATCAGTGGTATATCTTTATCATCAATAACCAATGTGCCCAATACTGAAGCGTGCTCAAATCTGGTGTTTTTCAACTTAACATTCAAACTATATGATATCGGACAGGAAGTAGAATGGTCGATCTGATCCAGTTAACTGTCTGGGCCACAGACCAAAGAGGCTTTAATTCAATCATCGCCCTGAATGTAATACTATGTGTGGATGCGCCTTCTAATAAAGTAGTAGTATTAAAAATTACATCTGGTGGCCCAGGCTGGGGACCGACAGATCGATCCGTTGCCCAAGTTGAAAATTGCTGGCTCTCAAGAGCAGTAGTTGAGTATACTTGAGATCTTTTTCATCAGACACAACCACCAATTATTTGGGAGTGTTCAACAATGGATTAAAATACTGCATGTGTGACACGCTACTAAATAAATAATAGCCGAGTAGCTGATATGATTGTGTATATACTCCCAAACTATTGATTTCAGATCTCTTTCAGTTGGTGTTTGGTGACAGGTAGCTATCTTGTGGGGCTTGTCATGCCTCCTGTTCATTAATTCCACATCTAAATAGAAGTAACATATCTTTCAAATATGGTAATCCAGAATGCAATTCCATATGCTCTCAAGTTATAGTTCCAAATGAAGCTAGTGACGTATGCACCAGTGGAGATCATGATAAAATTCAGTACTAATTTGATTAGTTCACTTTTACTGAAAAGTAGCAAGAAGTTAAATTTGTTGATTAACAGGTTATCTGAATTTGTGGGATTGGGTGTGATTTAAGCATGTTAATAAACTTACCGTGTGACTTTTTATTCATTTTCTATACAAGAGTACTATTGTTAGCATCTATTGAGTAATTCTGAATGAAGTAGCCTAGCTACAAGTAAAATGACAGATACCGAGATTACACTAATTATTCCGAAGTATTCTTATTTAGGCTCTATATTGTGAAAAAAAAAATTGCTCCCTGGCATATTTCAAGCATTGCAGTGTTTTATGTATTATCAATCGAGAAGATAGCTCATTTTGTAGAATCTTTCCTGAAAAGGAAAAGAAAGAAGAAAAGGGCTGTTCAACAAACAAACCAATTGAATTCCTATACTTATTCTTGCAGCACTACTGGTGCACTTGAGGCAGCATATACTCAGGCCACTGGAAAGAACATCTCTCTTTCTGAGCAACAGCTGGTTGACTGTGCCGGCGGATTCAATAATTTCGGATGCAGCGGAGGCCTTCCATCCCAGGCATTTGAGTACATCAAATACAATGGAGGGATCGATACCGAGGAGTCCTACCCTTACAAGGGTGTCAATGGCGTCTGCCATTACAAGGCTGAAAATGCCGTAGTTCAGGTTTTGGACTCTGTTAACATCACACTGGTAAGGAAGAGGAACCTCGCTCTGATTTCAGTTGATGTTAATAATTTATAATCAAGTAACCTAAGCTTTAATTTATGCTGATCTTTTTGTTGCTGGTAAGAATGCTGAGGACGAACTGAAAAACGCCGTCGGGTTGGTTCGCCCAGTGAGTGTTGCCTTTGAGGTGATCAACGGTTTCAGGCAGTACAAGAGCGGAGTTTACAGTAGCGACCATTGCGGTACTACACCTGATGTGAGTACTACTAAACCGTAGGGCATCAAAAGATGATTTTATTATGAGCTATTTATGTTCAGTCTTCAGTTAATGTGCTTCCTATCTCTTGTATCACGACACTCTTCTACTATTTCGTTCTGAAAATGCAAGTTGTGCTCAAATTGCTAGGACGTGAACCACGCCGTCTTGGCGGTCGGGTACGGCGTGGAGAACGGCGTCCCGTATTGGCTCATCAAGAACTCGTGGGGCGCCGACTGGGGTGACAATGGTTACTTCAAGATGGAAATGGGCAAGAACATGTGTGGTGAGTACCATTCCATGTGCACTTCCATCTTGTGTTTGCTCTTCATGCCATAGCGCGCTCATAACGCGATACTGACTCGACTGTCGCAAATGATGCAGCTGTTGCTACCTGTGCGTCCTACCCCATCGTAGCGGCATGAAGCGCCAAATCGACGAGTTCAGTCTCGCTTCGCTAGACATGAATAATGTGTTTTCAGCCCACAAGACATGAAGATTGGGGGATACAGAAACTGAAACTCTGCTGTGAATATAAAACCACAAGGACTACAGTTGCAGTGAACCACGTGCGTGTACTCTTCTTCTGTATGGTTGTATGGCTATATATGTAGGTGATACAGCAATTTATTGGGGTTTCGCATGTATGTCTACGACATTTTATTTCCGGGACAAATAAAATGGCCCATTCATAGTTCACCGAGGCATCATCTTACTGTTGATACTAGCAGGAAATTGCATGCCACACATGAATATTGCCATATACTTAGGGTTCATTCCGTTTACAGGATTTCGAAATCAAAGAAATAGAAAAGGTAAAGGATTAGGATGCCCTATACACTTCAGTCCTTAGGAATTTTCCATGAGGCCTTACTAATGGTAAGAATTGTTGGGAATCTTTTCTAACATGTTAGGAATCAGTCTAATATGGACACAATTCTAACAAATCTAGAATCTCCAATCCTATGAAGCAAATGTTATGCATAGGGAAAGAAATGAGGGTAAGAGTTCTCCAAAAAACTTGCAAACTGAATGAGCCCTTGCTCATTAACTCAAGCGCGACTCCCTCTTCTTTACTTCTTCGACGAAGCGTGAGTCTCTTCTTGGTCTTGAACCAGCGCTGGCTTCTCCCCTCTCTCCTTCGACGGGAGCTCGTGGTGCTTGCTATTGTAGATAAGCTCACGCTAGAGCTCCAAATGAAAATTATCCACGTTGCCTCTGTTGTTGGGGATAAGATGCAAGTCAAATCAAGATTTCCCCGTTGCATCATGTTTCAACAAGCTGCAAGTGTGTAATGATGTTTGTTGTGTATCCACGAGCGACATGTTGCAAATATTTTTGTTAGAGTAAAACGAAAGTAAAGCGAGATTGAATGTGAATGGACCATTAGTCCTCGTGGTTTTGACTCGCTCACTCTCATCACTACCTGGTCCTTATGGAAACAGAGGAACGCTTGGGTGTTTGGGAGAATCGCTCAGCAGAGGAACCCAACGCAACTGACAGCTGACATTACTAACGAAATTAACGAGTGGAAGCAGGCTGGAGCAGGAGGGCTGCATAGATTAGAGAGAGAGTAGCTTGTAGGCTTGTAGGTGTGGGTGTTGGTGGTGTCTCCTCGCCGTTGTTCGCAGCGGTGGGAACCTCTTGTAAATTGACTTGCTTTCTCCTATAAAAATATGGTATGCCATTGACGTACTCTCGAAAAAAAAATTAGTCCTCGTTTCTATTGATTCTCAAATATATATACATCTGAAAGAGATGGGAAGAAGATGTCACTACTAGGGAAAAGGCTAGCAGCAGCGCAGGTTTTAGGTGTATCAGTAGCGCGCGGACCGGCGCTACTAATAAGGCGCTACATCTAACACATAGCAGTAGCGCGTACTGCTACACAAGTGTAGCAGCAGCGCGCTTAGTGGAAGCTCGCTACTGCTAATAGCTATAGCGCGCTTCTTCCGTGCGCGCTACTGCTACTACCGCGCTGCTGCTAACTTTTCTCCACTCGCTACTGCTAATTTTAGTAGTTTTTTTGTTTTTTTTCGGCATATTTGTTTTGTATTTGAACAGGCTTTATAGAAAAATCTTTAGCACATACAAATGTCATCATGATACACATACAAATGCCTGCGAGACCACAGATGTAATCATAGCATATACATACAAATACTCTCATCATAATCATCATCCAACACAAAGTGGTCTCTCATCATCATCTCAAAAATAGCGATACAAGTCTCGATTACTTGCAAATACATCGTCATCCATCTAAACAATGATATACGCGAGAAGAGATATCACTTTGAGTACATGAGTTCGTATCCCTCTCTCGCATTAGCGTGAACCTAAACTAAGTACTGCCTGTCGCTCGGAAACCGAAAACCGGTACACCTGGGCCTGACACTCCGGCCACTTGTCGTATATATACTCCTGGCGTAGCACTTCTTCGCCATCTATGATCTATGCACCTGCATCGTCACATGAGTCGATGATATGCAACATATATAGTTGAGCAACAGAAAGAGACAGACTTGGCAAAAATAGAAACAACATATCATAAGCATAAATAACAAAGTTCATCGTACCCCAAAATGCCCTAACTAGAGTGATTTTCGCTAGTCGAGGAGGAGGACGGTTTAATTACATCAGAAATAAAGTTTCACCGTGCATAACTCAAAGTTTTGTCATACAGAAAGTATGGACTAAACGGACACATTGTCATATATCGACAATCACTCTAACATGTCGTTCCATCCATCCAAGTCAGGGAGATAGTCCTTGAGCTTAGTGAAAGGCTTCATGTCGAGACGCTGAGAGGCTATCCATGTTCGAACGTCTTCCCGTGACATTTGTCCTTCTCCGTAGAACATCCCTGTTTTTCCGACGACCTCCTTCATGATGATTTGGGCAAGTTCGTGTTGGATGTTATAGAACTCAGCTCGAAGTCGATGATCCTCGATATCTCCTATGCCCTTTGCCCATTGCAGAATATGGGCATCGCCGGATCTAGGTGACATGCGAAGGTTCTGGTGATCCCGTCTGTACTCCAGCATATGGTGTAGGACATAGAATCCATCATTAAGAGAATCGTTCGGTTGCTGGATGCAGCAGAAGTCGGTCTTATGGCCGAAGGCGGCCCTGCCGCCCCTTGTCTTCTTGTCCCTGACCTCTCCACCCCTTGCTTGGTAGTAAAACATAACGCTGTCGAGAACATCCTTGATGTGGGTGTAATCCTTTTTGTGAATGTTCTTCGATGAGTCCAAGTAAAGAGCGTGGGAGAATCGGGGGTAGAGGATGATGAGGACGGCATGCCAGCCGCTGCGCAAAATAAGTACACCTCCAATTAATTAACCTCCACCGTGCAAATGAATGATTGAAATCGAAGAAAGGATAGCAGCGCGGATGACTTACACGGGATGATAAGGCACGAGAATCGCCTCCTTGTCCTTATTGGCGAGCATGAAAGTGACGATGTAATCCCTCGCATATTCACGGTGCTTTGAGCAGACTCCCAAGAAGCCCTCGTGCATGTAGTACGGGTCAGCGACACAGATATTAGATATCTGCTCAACCCCGATGATGTAGTTCATGTGCAAGGCATAAAGGCGGACAAACGTAAAATCCAGCTTCTTCACGTGAAACATGTCGAATATGTAATCGAATCGGAGGAAGAACTTATCCGCGGGGAAGCTGTCGACGTACGACATTTGCCGCAGAACGTTAACCACGTAGAGTGGGTATCCTGGATCTTTCGAGGCGATGAGGCCTTTCTCGACCCGCAGCACATCGTCATGAAGTCTCCTTAGATCGCCGAATCTGGCCCGTAGCGCTGTTGCAGGTAGGATTGGTTGACCGGGGATATGCCATTTATCCGCATCGGGGATATCTATACGGTCCTGAAGTCGAGGCTGCTGAGGCGGCTGGATCATAGAATCAGCTTTTTTGCCTTTTCTCGCTCTCTTCCTAGACTTCTTTACTACCGAAAGGTCGTCCATAATACGTTGACACGACAATTCAGGCACCGACTCATGACGCTCAAACCCTGAGGAGGCGCCAGTATAGACATACTGTTCAGCGCCATCGTCGTCCTCATCCTCATCCATGGCGACGTCATCAGTGACTAATGGAGCCTCCTCCTTACCCCGTCCGCTATCACCCAACCCGACACCCGACGCTAATTGGGTAGGTGGGGTGTTGATGTTCATACCTTGCTGAGGCTGCATGCTCGTGGGTGTGCTCCCGGCCACCTCCAGACGAAGCAGACTCTTTGGCCACAACAACACCCACCCATTGCAACAATCACCAAACCGCCGCGGTGTCTCATCGTCATCCCCCGCTAGTATTGGAGGAGGCAAATTCTCGTGGCCCGGTTTGACACTGGCCACGGAAACCTTGAAGACGTTCGGGGGGATCGGCCGGCTGTGGAACAATGGTTCCTTCACCTTCATTATCGTCGCCTTCCCCACGTCCACCTTCTAGTCACCGATGGTGTATAATATGGTGCACGGGGTTTCGTCGGCCTGCAAAGAAAAGTCTGCGACGTGAGACATCCGAAAGGCAACGAAAACGGGAGATTATACATTTATATTGAAGGGGGCCGGTGTGACAGATACCGTGAGGGCGTCGAGCTCAGCCAAAGATGAAGCACCACCGAGCATGTCCGGTGCGGGAGCAGGTGCGGGAGCCGGTGCGGGAGCAGGTGCTGGTGCAACGCTAGTCGAGCTGCTCCCCAAGAAGTCGGCAAGGGGAAAGCCCTCTGCATTTTTTCTAGATTTTTCCTTGTCCAAGTGATAATGCCCGTCACCAAGGAAGTAGACAAATCTGCAACCACCTGTTTTGCGGCAGCTACCGCTGTTGCGACTGTTTGAGATGATTTCTTCTCAACCGCAATCTCAACCTTCTTGTCGATGTTTTCTTCAGTTAACCTCCGTCTTTCCTTTCTCTTCTCCGTGGTCTCACAGTAGTACTTCTTCCACGTGGCGCCGTCTCCGACACTGTGCACGCGTCCATACGACGGTCGAGTATCCACCGGTTGTCGTTTCAATATGTTCAACGCCCGGTTGAATGGAGTGTCCACTTGGGCCTCGCCAATGCCTCAGACGGCGAGTCGCTTTCGGCCGCAATCTGGTGCTGCTCTCTCTGCAAAAGGCACAAGGATCGTTTACAAATATGACTAACGTGTGCAGTCGAATTGATCAGAAACTAAAATTATCAGCAGTCTCATGAACTCCGTAATGACCGGTGTTGTCTCGTAAACCTTGTTCACTGGGTCCCAACGGTGCCGGGCCCTAAGGACGTCACGCTCCCGCGGGACGGTGAAATACGCCAAGGGGTCTGGGATGCCAAGACTCGCGGCTTCCGCGTCCTCCTTGGCCCATTTGGACCTCTTTCCGCCGTAACCACGGCTTCCGAGGTGGTGGCTCCCAATGTTCCTCTCTTGAAGCCCCTTCATGTACTGAGACTTTTTTTTGCAGCTTCGGCCTTGCAAGCCTCCTTGAATATTTGAAACTGCTCTTCCGTGATTGTCGGATTATCCTTTACAATCTCGGAGTAGGGTTCCTTCTTGTTGATGATCTTTGCTTTCACTTGATTTTTTCAGGCGGCCAACGCGTTACTAAACTTGGTCATGGCATGTTTGTTTATCTTCTTCATTGTCGGGTCCTCATCTGGATCTTCATAATCCTTCTCATTCCGGCCAGGGAACAAGAATATCTGGTGAAACTTCTTTAGGAGGGAGCTCCTCATATTTTCTATCTTCGGTAGTTTCTCATCGTTGATGGTGGCGGTTGTCCGTACGTTGCAGCCTATTTGATTGCTGTAGCATCGACGCGCTTCCTCGGGCGCCTTTGGCTCAAAATTGCCATCGTCCACCTCCGTGACCACCAGTCTAGTAGTCTTGAGTTTGTTAGGAAGCCGTTGCCTCTTTGCTTGCTGTTCTACACCGGCTCTGCTCCCCAAGGCAGCGCCGGTCTCAGTCTCAGCGCCGGTCTCGATGCCGGTCTGAGTCTCAGCGTCGGTCTAGCACCGGTCTCAGTCTCAGCGCCGGTCTCGATGCTGGTCTGAGTCTCAGCGCCGGTCTCAGTCTCAGCACCGGTCTACGTGTCAGTCTCAGTCCCCGATGCCACCGGTTGATCGTCGGCAAGGCTAAAAAATTCGTCTGCCGCCCAGTAGACGTCGTCGCAATCACCAGAACCCTGTCCTTCATCGTTGCTAGCCATGTTTCCTACGATTAAATCTAGTAAATTAATTCTAGACCTAATAAAATGAATAATGACATACAAAAGGCCTATGTTTTGTAGGAACGTTGACTCCTTCCTGGTGCGGCAAATCCCGGGCACTCGATATGTCCTAGTTTGTAGCACAAGTCATGCCGAAATTCACAGAAAATTTCGGCATGACCTTTGCTAAAAAGTGGACAAATCGAGAACCTGAAATTTGCCAGAACAGAAATGAATCAACATTCCGGCAAAACATATATAGGCCACTCAGCTTCATTCAAACAACGAAGCCACTTGGGCACAAACAACATGACCACTTCAATGAAAAGATATAATCAGCAATAAAAGTCTAGGAAGGGATCATCTTTAAAATAAAACTTGCCTAAATAACCTACATAATTAACCTAATTAAACTAGTTAACATGACTAGTTCTCTGTCAAAGCCCTAACTAAATTTTTGCACTAACCTAGGTAATTAACCTAATTAAACTAGTTAACCTAACTACTTCTCTGTCAAAGCCCTAACTAAATTTTTGCCCTAACCTAGATAATTAACATAATTAAACTAGCTAACCTATGCATGAGATAGAGAGAGAGGAGGGGTGGGGGCTTACAGAGGATGGCTCCGGTGGTGGCGAGGGAGGCAGGGGCGTCTCCGGTGACGGCGAGGGAGGCAGTTGTGGCGAGGGAGGATCCAGTGGCGTCGACGGCGGCTCCGGTGGCGTTGATGAGGCCGCGTGGCTCCGTCGCGTTGGGGGCGGCTCCGGTGGCGTCGACGGCACACGGCTCTGCTGGCTCCGGGGGCGTCGACGTCGGCAGGAGACG
>NC_057806.1:423374423-423381809 GCF_018294505.1 Triticum aestivum | reverse complement strand
GCGGTAGCGCTTTTCGCAGAACGCGCTATAGCTAAGGTAGCTATAGCGCTTTTTCCAAAAGGCGTTACTGCTATACATATGTAATTTTCTCTCTTTTTTATTTCCTTTTCTGTTTCTATAGCGGGGGTCCTGGAAACGCGCTGCAGCTGCGTTAGCTACAGCGCCTCTTACTAACACTCTACAGCTAAGCCTTTTTCTGTTTTTTCGCTTTTTCATTTATTTTGCTTTACATTTTATTTTTTTTCTTTCTCCTTTTTCTGTTTCTTTCATTTCCATTTACTTTTCTATTTGTTTTTCATTTTATTTTATTTCCACTAGCAGTAGCGCTGTTACAGGGAAACGCGCTGCTACACATGCCCTAGTGGTAGCGCGCTTCCTGCAAGGCCGCTACTGCTATGCGTAGCCCATCGTTCCAGCAATGGGAATATTAGTAGTAGCGCTTTTACGGGCACACACGCTACTGCTAGGATCGTATCTGCAGCATGGTTTATTCTGAACCGCTACTGCTATCTAGCACTAGCGCCCTTTTTTAACCCGCGCTGTTGCTAAATTTCTGTGTATAAGGTTTTCCCTAGTAGTGTGTGCTTTTTCGGAGGCATCCCTCCCGAACAGGACAATAGAGAGAGAGAAGAGACACGACTATTCGGGGTTGGACACACCCCTTTGCTAATGACTATTCATTAATTAGCATGTGATAATTAATCTACTAATTAATTCCTAACAATTTTGAATGTATGCTTCAAGGTGATTTTCTTATATTGCCAAAAAATGTCGTCTGTGTTCATTAGATATGTTTGCACCGGGCATTATGACACTTTTTTTAACGTTTGTGCTGCAGCAAGTCGGATTTGTAACATATAGGGCATGTTTGAATGCTAACACACTATTCACGTTTCTCGGGAGTCTGGCTTAGTGGAGCCTGTTTGAGGGCATGCAGTCTTTAGCCCACATTCTACATCATGTTTGGCCATTTGCAAAATCTAGCCCGCATCCTCCCCCAAAGTGTGAATTGCACTTCAACAAGTCTGCATCTGAGGGCATCTCCAGCCGTTGGCCCCTCAGGAGAGGCAAAAAATCGCCCTCTTGGGACGCACCGGCGCAAAACCGCGCACTGGAGGCGTGATGGCCCCCAGTCGCGGCCCCCCACGGGATTTTAAAAAAGTCAAATACGGCGCAAACACGATTCAAATTTAACACAAACTTCAGTGAATTCATTCAAATTTAAACATACTTTACAAAAAAAGGGAAAAACTACCGCGGGCTACCCCCGCCGTCTCCCTCGCCGCCCGCCTCGCCGCCCGCCCACGTGGTTCTACATGCCGAGGAGGCGGTAGAACCGCGTGTAGTCACCGTCGTCGTCGTCGTCGTCGTCGTCGTCGCCCCCGCCGACGCCTCCGCCGTCCCTGCTGCATCCCTCCCCCGGTTGGCGTGGCGGGTTGGACGGTCCGGGGGCGTCGTCGTCGTCGTCCCTGAGGACCACGACACCGTACTCGTCCTCGCGCCCACGCTTGCGGGCGGCGATCTCCTCCAGGGCCCGGCGCTGCCGGACCATCTCGTCGCGGAGGTAGTCACCCCGCGCCCACCGCAGGGCGTCCTCGTCGGAGAAGCCACGTCGGGCTATCTCCTCGTACTCCACGGGGAGGCCGGGCTCCGGCTTGGGCTCCGGCTTGGGCTCGACGAGGACGAAGCGGCCGGTGGGGGAGGCGTTGTCGCCGATGCGGACGCCGGAGCGGCGAGTGCGCGCGCTGACAGGCGCGCCCTGGGGCTCCGGCTTGACGGGGCGGAGGTGGAGGCAGGGGGAGTCGCCGGACGAGGAGGAGGACCCCCCGGTCTCCATGCGCCTTGGGGTCTAGGAGCTTCCCCGGCGGTGCGTGAAGGACGGGGGAGCGGGGTACTCGAGGCGCGGCGTGTTGCCGCCCTCGATGTACTTGAGGACGGCCCCCAACGTGCACCCGGGCACACCCCACCACCGACGCCGGCCGACGGTGTTGAGCCTGCCGGAGGGCTCGACGCCGTTAGTGGCCTCGAGCTGCTCGGCGTGACGGCGGTGGAAGTAGGGATCCCAGAGCAGGCTGTCGGGGACGTACCGTGGCCCTTCCCTCGCCGCATGCGGCAGGGACGAGCGGATGCGTGCGATCTCCGCACGCCGCGCCGCGCCGGTGGGTATCGGGGGCACCGGCATGCCACCAGCGCTGATCCTCCACGCCCCGAGTACCCGCATGTCCGGTAGGACCGGGTACTCTGCCTCGAAAAGGAGGCGAGCCTCGCTCTCGTGAAGATGGCGGCGGCCGAAGCCGTTCGCCGCCGCGCCGTCGCCTGGAAAGCGCTCGGCCATGGGTGCTGGAGACAGCTAGAGAGAGGAGAAGGAGGAACGACGACGGCGAGAGAGAGGCGAGGGAGGAACGACGACGGCGAGAGAGTACAAGTCGCCGAGTGCTCTAGGGCGCGTCTTATATAGGCCGAGGCGCCGCCCGTTCGCGAGCCGCCGTGAGTACGCGTGGCGGGCGAGGGAGGGCGAGGGACGCGCGTCATCCGGTCTTCACTGCGCCGCCCGTGAGGCATCAATGGCGCAGGCTGACCGGCACGACATCTTTGGCATTGATTCGCCGCGGGAAACGAGGCGATGAGGACGACGAAGGGCCGAGAAGAGGGTAGAGTCGCTGACGCGGCGGGCCCGTGGCTATTTCGCGCCAAAACAGTTTGCCCCGGTGCCCCCGGGCACCCTCCAGCGTGCCGGGTTCGGCCTGGGTCCGCCGGCGCTGTTTTCGGCCCAAGCCGGCGAAAATCGGGTTCCTGGGGGCGCGACTGGGCCAATTTTTCGGCGCTGGCGCAAAAAAAATGCCTGTGGAGGCCTTCCTAGAGCGCGGCTGGAGATGCCCTAAGGAAAGACCGCTTAAGACGTTCCCCTAGAGCCTGGCTGAGAGATGCTTTGAGCTTCGTGTCGTGTAGGCCCATGCAAGCGTCCGGATAAGCAAACAACTGAATCTTGGTTACTAGACCATGTATGAGCCGCGTGTAGGCTACCAGACATGCCCATGAAGAAATATTTGTTGTGTGGACATGTCTAAAATGATGCGACACATTTGTCAAATTCCGCTGATACCAAAAAAGACTCTTGCCCTGCTTTATAAATAAAACACCGGCCATACAAAACCAATGCATACAACCCAACGGACCACAAAACACACATCCAAGACTAGATACAACAGGCAAAAGAACAGCCACACCACCCCAACATGTCAAGCCAACAACATATGTGGAATGAGGGCCCTACTTTAAGTAGTCAGAGTTCTCAACCGTGATAGAAGTGTCACAATGAGACGAAGCTACGCTGACGAACGTTGGCCTCCAAAACGACGCCTTCAAGAAGGGAAACAACATCGGAGCGCCATCGGCGCTCGATCCAAAGAACCAATCCGAAGAAGGAGAGTAGCCGTGATGGTGCCTGTAGGAAGAAGACGATGCCCAGAGACGTCGTCGGTCTGACCAAAGCCGGACAAGTATTATCCCTAGGCACACATGCTCCACCTTTGAAACGCCATCGTTCGCCGAAGCACCGTCCACCATGTCGCCCGCACGACCATGGAAAACCACCTCGCACCTGAGCGGTAGCCCTCGCCCACGAGCACCACAACTCCCACCGCCGAGTCCGCTGCCCCGACAACCAAGACCACCACTCAATCGCCACCACGACAAATGGATGACGCCGACCGGTGAAGGATAGAAGGCACCTCCTTCCACCCCAAAATGAACACTTTTGTAGGAAGGTGGCCAAGCCAGTCAGATCCAGATAGGGGATGGTTGCCAGCAGCCACCGGCCTTGCCGCAACCACCACATTGCTCACCGGGGACTAGGACCACCAACACGTCACGCCTGGCGCCTAGCGACTCTAAATCTCGACATCGGCATGACCGGGAAGCCCCCTGCCCCCTCCCCGGTTTACCCCCGCCGCCACTGGCAAGCCAAAGGTGCCACATGCAGGGCCACCGACACCCCCCCAAAAGGGCTGCCACCAGCCATCGCTCCTAGCCGAAGAGCATATGAGGGGGAGGTTGACCACCCCTGTCACGTCACCACACCCTGCTACCTCTTGAGCACTGCGTTGGTTTTCCCTTAAAGAGGAAAGGGTGATGCAGCAAAGTAGCGTAAGTATTTCCCTCAGTTTTTGAGAACCAAGGTATCAATCCAGTAGGAGGCCACGCACGAGTCCCTCGCACCTACACAAACAAATATAATCCTCGCAACCAACGCAATAAAGGGGTTGTCAATCCCTTCACGGCCACTTACGAAAGTGAGATCTGATAGATATGATGAGATAATATTTTTGGTATTTTTATGATAAAGATGCAAAGTAAATAAAGCGAAATAAAAACGGCACCAGAAATAGCTTGTTAACGGAAGATTAATATGATGGAAAATAGACCCGGGGGCCATAGGTTTCACTAGTGGCTTCTCTCGAGAGCATAAGTATTACGGTGGGTAAACAAATTACTGTTGAGCAATTGACAGAATTGAGCACAGTTATGAGAATATCTAGGTATGATCATGTATATATGCATCACGTCCAAGACAAGTAGACCGACTCATGCCTGCATCTACTACTATTACTCGACACATCGACCGCTATCCAACATTCATCTAGAGTATTAAGTTCAAAAGAACAGAGTAACGCTTTAAGTAAGATGACATGATGTAGAGGGATAAACTCATGCAATATGATATAAACCCCATCTTGTTATCCTCGATGGCAACAATACAATACGTGCCTTGCTGCCCCTACTGTCACTTGGAAAGGACACCGCAAGATTGAACCCAAAGCTAAGCACTTCTCCCATTGCAAGAAAGATCAATCTAGTAGGCCAAACCAAACTGATAATTCGAAGAGACTTGCAAAGATAACCAATCAAACATAAAAGAATTCAGAGAAGATTCAAATATTGTCCATAGATAAACTTGATCATAAACCCACAGTTCATCGGTCTCAACAAACACACCACAAAATAAGATTACATCGAATAGATCTCCATGAGAATCATGGAGAACTTTGTATTGAGATCCAAAGAGAGAGAAGAAGCCATCTAGCTAATAACTATGGACCCGAAGGTCTGAGGTAAACTACTCACACATCATCAGAGAGGCTATGGTGTTGATGTAGAAGCCCTCCGTGATCGATGCCCCCTCCGGCGGAGCTCCAGAAAAGGCCCCAAGATGGGATCTCACGGGTACAGAAGGTTGCGGCGGTGGAATTAGGTTTTTGGCTCCGTATCTGGTAGTTTGGGGGTACGTAGGTATATATGGGAGGAAGAAGTGCGTCGGTGGAGCAACATGGGACCCACGAGGGTGGAGGGCGCGCCTGGGGGGTAGGCGCGCCCCCTACCTCGTGCCTTCCTGGTTGATGTCTTGACGTTGGGTCCAAGTCCTCTGGATCATGTTCTTTTCGAAAATCACGTTCCTGAAGGTTTCATTCCGTTCTCCGTTTGATATTCTTTTTCTGCGAAACTCTGAAATAGGCAAAAAAATAGCAATTCTGGGCTGGGCCTTCGGTTAATAGGTTAGTCACAAAAATAATATAAAAGTGTATAATAAAGCCCAATAATGTCCAAAACAAAATATAATATAGCATGAAGCAATAAAAAATTATAGATACGTTGGAGACGTATCAAGCATCCCCAAGCTTAATTCCTGCTCGTCCTCGAGTAGGTAAATGATAAAAATAGAATTTTTTGATGTGGAATGCTACTTGGCATAATTTCAATGTAATTTTCTTAATTGTGGTATGAATATTCAGATCCGAAAGATTCAAGACAAAAGTTTAATATTGACATAGAAATAATAATACTTCAAGCATACTAACTAAGCAATTATGTCTTCTCAAAATAACATGGCCAAAGAAAGTTATCCGTACAAAATCATATAGTCTGGTTATGCTCTATCTTCACCACACAAAGTATTTAAATCATGCACAACCCCGATGACAAGCCAAGCAATTGTTTCATACTTTTGGTGTTCTCAAACTTTTTCAATCTTCACGCAATACATGAGCGTGAGCCATGGACATAGCACTATATGTGGAATAGAATGGTGGTTGTGGAGAAGACAAAAAGGAGAAGATAGTCTCACATCAACTAGGCGTATCAACTGGCTATGGAGATGCCCATTGATAGATATCAATGTGAGTGAGTAGGGATTGCCATGCAACGGATGCACTAGAGCTATAAGTATATGAAAGCTCAACAAAAGGAACTAAGTGGGTGTGCATCCAACTCACTTGCTCACGAAGACCTAGGGCATTTTGAGGAAGCCCATCATTGGAATATACAAGCCAAGTTCTATAATGAAAAATTCCCACTAGTATATGAAAGTGATATCATAGGAGACTCGCTATCATGAAGATCATGGTGCTACTTTGAAGCAGAAGTGTGGTTAAAGGATAGTAGCATTGTCCCTTCTCTCTTTTTCTCTCTTTTTTTATTTAGGCCTTTTTTCTCTTTTTATGGCCTTTTTTATTTAGTCCCTACTTATGGGGGAATCATAGTCTCCATCATCCTTTCCTCACTTGGGACAATGCTCTAAAAATGATGATCATCACACTTTTATTTACTTACAACTCAACAATTACAACTCAATACTTAGAACAAAATATAACTCTATGTGAATGCCTCCTGCGGTGTACCGGGATATGCTATGAATCAAGAGTGACATGTATGAAAGAATTATGAACAGTGGCTTTGCCACAAATACAATGTCAACTACATGATCATCCAAAGCAATATGACAATGATGGAGTGTGTCATAATAAATGGAACGGTGGAAAGTTACATGGCAATATATCTCAGAATGGCTATGGAAATGCCATGATAGTGTTGGGGAACGTAGTAATTTCAAAATTTTCCTACGCACACGCAAGATCATGGTGATGCATAGCAACGAGAGGGGAGAGTATAATCTACGTACCCTCATAGACCGACAGCGGAAACATTATGAAAACGCGGTTGATGTAGTCGTACGTCTTCACGGCCCGACCGATCAAGCACCGAAACTACGGCAACTCCGAGTTGTAGCACACGTTCAGCTCGATGACGATCCCCGGACTCCGATCCAGCAAAGTGTCGGGGAAGAGTTCCGTCAGCACGACGGCGTGGTGACGATCTTGATGTTCTACTGTCGCAGGGCTTCGCCTAAGCACCACTACAATATTATCGAGGACTATGGTGGAGGGGGCACCGCACACGGCTAAGAGAACGATCTTGAAGATCAACTTCTGTGTCTAGAGGTGCCCCCTGCCCCCGTATATAAAGGAGCAACGGGGGGTGCGGCCGGCCCTAGGAGGAGGCGCGCCGGAGGAGTCCTACTCCTACCGGGAGTAGGACTCCCCCTTTTCCCTA
>NC_057806.1:423374034-423374352 GCF_018294505.1 Triticum aestivum | reverse complement strand
CCGGGAGTAGGACTCGCCCCCTTTCCCTAGTTGGATTAGGACTTGGGGAAGAAGGAAGAGAGGGAAGAACGGAAAGGGGGGGGGCGCCGCCCCCCTCCTTGTCCAATTCGGACTTGGGGGGGGGGGAGGGGCGCGCGGCAGCCCCTAGGCCTCCTCTCCTCTTCCTCCACTAGGCCCATTAAGGCCCATTAGGTTACCGGGGGGTTCCGATAACCTCCCGGTACTTCGGTAAAATGCCGATTTCACCCGAAACACTTCCCACGTCCAAACATAGGCTTCCAATATATCAATATTTATGTCTCGACCATTTCGAGACTC
>NC_057806.1:423358431-423373903 GCF_018294505.1 Triticum aestivum | reverse complement strand
TCTTCCTCCACTAGGCCCATTAAGGCCCATTAGGTTACCGGGGGGTTCCGATAACCTCCCGGTACTCTGGTAAAATGCCGATTTCACACGGAACACTTTCGATGTCCAAACATAGGCTTACAATATATCAATCTTTATGTCTCGACCATTTCGAGACTCCTCGTCATGTCTGTGATCACATCCGGGACTCCGAACAAACTTCGGTACATCAAAATATATAAACTCATAATGAAACTGTCACCATAACGTTAAGCGTGCGGACCCTACGGGTTTGAGAACAATGTAGACATGACCGAGACATGTCTCCGGTTAATAACCAATAGCGGAACCTGGATGCTCATATTGGCTCCTACATATTCTACGAAGATCTTTATCGGTCAGACCACATAACAACATACGTTGTACCCTTTGTCATCGGTATGTTACTTGCCCGAGATTCGATCGTCGGTATCTCAATACCTAGTTCAATCTCGTTACCGACAAGTCTCTTTACTCGTTCCGTAATATATCATCTCGCAACTAACTCATTAGTTGCAATGCTTGCAAGGCTTATGTGATGTGCATTACCGAGAGGGCCCAGAGATACCTCTCCGACAATCGGAGTGACAAATCCTAATCTCGAAATACGCCAACCCAACATGTACCTTTGGAGACACCTATAGAGCTCCTTTATAATCACCTAGTTACGTTGTGACATTTGGTAGCACACAAAGTGTTCCTCTGGTAAACGAGAGTTGCATAATCTCATAGTCATAGGAACATGTATAAGTCATGAAGAAAGCAATTGCAACATACTAAACGATCGAGTGCTAAGCTAACGGAATGGGTCAAGTCAATCACATCATTCTCCTAATGATGTGATCCCGTTAATCAAATAACAAATCTTTGTCTATGGTTAGAAAACATAACCATCTTTGATTAATGAGCTAGTCAAGTAGAGGCATACTAGTGACACTCTGTTTGTCTATGTATTCACACATGTATTATGTTTCCGGTTAATACAATTCTAGCATGAATAATAAACATTTATCATGAAATAAGGAAATAAATAATAACTTTATTATTGCCTCTAGGGCATATTTCTTCAGTCTCCCACTTGCACTAGAGTCAATAATCTAGTTCACATTGCCATGTGATTTAATACCAATAGTTCACATCATTATGTGACCAACACTCAAAGGGTTTACTAGAGTCAATAATCTAGTTCACATCGCTATGTGATTAACACCCAAAGAGTACTAAGGTGTGATCATGTTTTGCCTGTGAGAGAAGTTTAGTCAACGGGTCTGCCATATTCAGATCCGTATGTATTTTGCAAATTTCTATGTCAACAATGCTCTACATGGAGCTACTCTAGCTAATTGCTCCCACTTTCAATATGCATCCAGATTGAGACTTAGAATCATCTGGATCAGTGTCAAAGTTTGCATCGACGTAACCCTTTACGAGAACCTTTTGTCACCTCCATAATCGAGAAACATATCCTTATTCCACTAAGGATAATTTTGACCGATGTCTAGTGATCTACTCCTAGATCACTATTGTACTCCCTTGCTTAACATAGTGTAGGGTATACAATAGATCTGGTACACAGCATTGTTGGAAATATGCCCTAGAGGCAATAATAAAAGGATTATTATATTTCCTTGTTCATGATAATTGTCTTTTATTCATGCTATAATTGTGTTATCTGGAAATCGTAATACATGTGTGAATACATAGACACCAACATGTCCCTAGTAAGCCTCTAGTTGACTAGCTCGTTGATCAACAGATAGTCATGGTTTCCTGTCTATGGACATTGGATGTCATTGATAACGAGATCACATCATTAGGAGAATGATGTGATGGACAAGACCCAATCCTAAACATAGCACAAGATCATATAGTTCGTTTGCTAGAGTTTTTCCAATGTCAAGTATCTTTTCCTTAGACCATGAGATCGTGTAACTCCCGGATACCGTAGGAGTGCTTTGGGTGTACCAAACGTCACAACGTAAATGGGTGACTATAAAGGTACATTACAGGTATCTCTGAAAGTGTCTGTTGGGTTGGCACGAATCAAGACTGGGATTTGTCACTCCGTATGACGGAGAGGTATCTCTGGGCCCACTCGGTAAGCATCATCATAATGAGCTCAAAGTGACCAAGTGTCTGGTCACGGGATCATGCATTACGGTACGAGTAAAGTGACTTGCCGGTAACGAGATTGAACGAGGTATTGGGATACCGACGATCGAATCTCGGGCAAGTAACGTACCGATTGACAAAGGGAATTGTATACGGGGTTGCTTGAATCCTCGACATCGTGGTTCATCTGATGAGATCATCGAGGAGCATGTGGGAGCCAACATGGGTATCCAGATCCCGTTGTTGGTTATTGACCGGAGAGTCATCTCGGTCATGTCTACATGTCTCCCGAACCCGTAGGGTCTACACACTTAAGGTTCGGTGACGCTAGGGTTGTAGAGATATGAGTATGCAGTAACCCGAAAGTTGTTCGGAGTCCCGGATGAGATCCCGGACATCACGAGGAGTTCCGGAATGGTTCGGCGGTGAAGAATTATATATAGGAAGTGCAGTTTCGGCCATCGGGAGAGTTTCGGGGGTCAACGGTATTGTACCGGGACCACCGGAAGGGTCCCGGGGGTCCACCGGGTGGGGCCACCCATCCCGGAGGGCCCCATGGGCTGAAGTGGAGAGGGAACCAGCCCATAGTGGTCTGGTGCGCCCCCCCCCCTTGGGCCCCCCATGCGCCTAGGGTTGGGAACCCTAGGGGAGGGGGCGCCTCCACTTGCCTTGGGGGGGCACTCCACCCCCTTGGCCGCCGCCCCCCTAGGAGATCCCATCTCCTAGGGCCGGCGCAACCCCAAGGGGGGCCTATATAAAGGGGGGGAGGGAGGGCAGCCGCACCCTGAAGCCTTGGCGCCTCCCTCTCCCCTGCTACACCTCTCTCTCTCGCAGAAGCTCGGCGAAGCCCTACTGCGGTGACTGCTGCATCCACCACCACGCCGTCGTGCTGCTGGATCTTCATCAACCTCTCCTTCCCCCTTGCTGGATCAAGAAGGAGGAGACGTCACGCTGACCGTACGTGTGTTGAACGCGGAGGTGCCGTCCGTTCGGCGCTAGGATCTCCGGTGATTTGGATCACGACGAGTACGACTCCCTCATCCCCGTTCTTTGAACGCTTCCGCTCGCGATCTACAAAGGTATGTAGATGCATCCGATCACTCGTTGCTAGATGAACTCATAGATGGATCTTGGTGAAAACGTAGGAATTTTTTTTGTTTTCTGCAACGTTCCCCAACAGTGGCATCATGAGCTAGGTCTATGCGTAGTTCTCTTTGCACGAGTAGAACACAATTTGTTGTGGGTGTAGATGTTGTCAACTTTCTTGCCGCTACTAGTCTTATTTTGCTTCAGCGGTATTGTGGGATGAAGCGGCCCGGACCAACCTTACACGTACGCTTACGTGAGACCGGTTCCACCGACTGACATGCACTAGTTGCATAAGGTGGCTGGCGGGTGTCTGTCTCTCCCACTTTAGTTGGAGCGGATTCGACGAAAAGGGTCCTTATGAAGGGTAAATAGAAGTTGACAAATCACGTTGTGGCTTTAATGTAGGTAAGAAAACGTTCTTGCTAGAACCCTCTTGCAGCCACATAAAACTTGCAACAACAATTAGAGGACGTCTAACTTGTTTTTGTAGTAGGTGTTTTGTGATGTGATATGGCCAAGGTTGTGATGAATGATGAATGATATATGTGATGTATGAGATCATGTTCTTGTAATAGGAATCACGACTTGCATGTCGATGAGTATGACAACCGGCAGGAGCCATAGGAGTTGTCTTTATTTTTTGTATGACCTGCGTGTCATTGAGAAACGCCATGTAAATTACTTTACTTTATTTCTAAACGTGTTAGCCATAGTAGTAGAAGTAATAGTTGGTGAGCAACTTCATGGAGACACGATGATGGAGATCATGATGATGGAGATCATGGTGTCATGCCGGTGACAAGATGATCATGGAGCCCCAAGATGGAGATCACAGGAGCTATATGATACTGGCCATATCATGTCACTATTATTCGATTGCATGAGATGTTTATCATGTTTTTGCATCTTGTTTACTTAGAACGACGGTAGTAAATAAGATGATCCCTCATAATAATTTCAAGAAAGTGTTTCCCCTAACTGTGCGCCGTTGCGACAGTTCGTTGTTTTGAAGCACCATGTGATGATCGGGTGTGATAGATTCCAACGTTCACATACAACGGGTGTAAGACAGATTTACACAGGCAAACACTTAGGTTGACTTGACGAGCCTAGCATGTACAGACATGGCCTCGGAACACAGAAGACCGAAAGGTCGAGCATGAGTCGTATAGAAGATACGATCAACATGAAGATGTTCACCGATGTTGACTAGTCCGTCTCACGTGATGATCGGACACGGCCTAGTTAACTCGGATCATGTTATACTTAGATGACTGGAGGGATGTCTATCTGAGTGGGAATTCATTGAATAATTTGATTAGATGAACTTAATTATCATGAACTTAGTCTAAAATCTTTACAACATGTCTTGTAGATCAAATGGCCAACGTTGTCCTCAACTTCAACGCGTTCCTAGAGAAAACCAAGCTGAAAGATGATGGCAGCAACTATACGGACTAGGTTTGGAACCTGAGGATCGTCCTCATAGCTGCCAAGAAAGATTATGTCCTACAAGCACGGCTAGGTGAAGCACCTGCTCTCCCAACAGAACAAGACGTTATGAACGCTTGCAGACAGATGCTGATGATTACTCCCTTGTTCAGTGTGGCATGCTTTACAGCTTAGAACCGGGGCTCCAAAAGCTTTTTGAGAGACACGGAGCATATGAGATGTTCGAAGAGCTGAAAATGGTTTTTCAAGCTCATGCCCGGGTCAAGAGATATGAAGTCTCCGACAAGTTCTTCAGCTGTAAGATGGAGGAAAACAGTTCTGTCAGTGAGCACATACTCACTATGTCTGGGTTACATAACCGCTTGACTCAGCTGGGAGTTAATCTCCCGGATGACGCGGTCATTGACAGAATCCTTCAGTCGCTTCCACCGAGCTACAAGAGCTTTGTGATGAACTTCAATATGCAGGGGATGGAAAAGACCATTCCTGAAGTATTTGCAATGCTGAAATCAGCAGAGGTAGAAGTCAAAAAGGAACATCAAGTGTTGATGGTGAATAAAACCACTAAGTTCAAGAAAGGCAAGGGTAAGAAGAACTTCAACAAGGACGGCAAGGGAGTTGCCGCGCCCGGTAAGCAAGCTGCCGGGAAGAAGCCAAAGAATGGACCCAAGCCCGAGAGTGAGTGTTTTTATTGCAAGGGAAGTGGTCACTAGAAGCGGAACTGCCCCAAATACTTAGCGGACAAGAAGGCCGGCATCACAAAAGGTATATGTGATATACATGTAATTGATGTGTACCTTACCAGTACTCGTAATAGCTCCTGGGTATTTGATACCGGTGCGGTTGCTCACATTTGTAACTCAAAGCAGGAGCTGCGGAATAAGCGGAGACTGGTGAAGGACGAGGTGACGATGCGCGTCAGGAATGGTTCCAAGGTCGATGTGATCGCCGTCGGCACGCTACCTCTACATTTACCTACGGGATTAATTTTAAACCTCAATAATTGTTATTTAGTGCCATCTTTGAGCATGAACATTGTATCAGGATCTCGTTTAATACGAGATGGCTACTCATTTAAATCCGAGAATAATGGTTGTTCTATTTATATGAGAGATATGTTTTATGGTCATGCTCCGATGGTGAATGGTTTATTCTTAATGAATATCGAGCGTAATACTACACATATTCATAGTGTGAATACCAAAAGATGTAGGGTTGATAATGATAGTCCCACATACTTGTGGCACTGCCGCCTTGGTCACATAGGTGTCAAACACATGAAGAAGCTCCATGCAGATGGACTTTTAGAGTCTCTTGATTATGAATCATTTGACACGTGCCAACCATGCCTCATGGGTAAAATGACCAAGACTCCGTTCTCAGGAACAATGGAGCGAGCAACCAACTTATTGGAAATCATACATACTGATGTGTGCGGTCCAATGAGTGTTGAGGCTCGCGGTGGCTATCGTTATGTTCTCACCCTCACTGATGACTTGAGTAGATATGGGTATGTCTATTTAATGAAACACAAGTCTGAGACCTTTGAAAAGTTCAAGGAATTTCAGAGTGAGGTTGAGAATCAACGTGATAGGAAAACCAAGTTCTTGCGATCAGATCGTGGGGGAGAATATTTGAGTCACGAATTTGGCACACACTTAAGAAAATGTGGAATAGTTTCACAACTCACGCCGCCTGGAACACCTCAGCGTAATGGTGTGTCCGAACTTCGTAATTGCACTCTATTAGATATGGTGCGATCTATGATGTCTCTTACCGATTTACCGCTATCATTTTGGGGCTATGCTTTAGAGACTGCCGCATTCACTTTAAATAGGGCTCCATCGAAATCCGTTGAGACGACACCGTATGAATTATGGTTTGGGAAGAAACCCAAGCTGTCGTTTCTAAAAGTTTGGGGATGCGATGCTTATGTCAAGAAACTTCAACCTGAAAAGCTCGAACCCAAGTCGGAAAAATGCGTCTTCATAGGATACCCTAAAGAAACTATTGGGTATACCTTCTACCTCAGATCCGAAGGCAAGATCTTTGTTGCCAAGAATGGATCCTTTCTAGAGAAAGAGTTTCTCTCGAAAGAAGTAAGTGGGAGGAAAGTAGAACTTGATGAAGTATTACCTCTTGAACCGGAAAGTGGCACAACTCAAGAAAATGTTCCTGAGGTGCCTGCACCGACTAGAGAGGAAGTTAATGATGATGATCATGAAACTTCAGATCAAGTTGCTACTGAACTTCGTAGGTCCACAAGGACACGTACCGCACCAGACTGGTACGGCAACCCTGTCTTGGAAATCATGTTGTTAGACAACGGTGAACCTTCGAACTATGAAGAAGCGATGGCGGGCCCGGATTCCGACAAATGGCTGGAAGCCATGAAATCCGAGATAGGATCCATGTATGAAAACGAAGTATGGACTTTGACTGACTTGCCCGATGATCGGCGAGCCATAGAAAATAAATGGATCTTTAAGAAGAAGACAGACGCGGATGGTAATGTGATCATCTATAAAGCTCGGCTTGTCGCTAAGGGTTATCGACAAGTTCAAGGGGTTGACTACGATGAGACTTTCTCACCCGTAGCGAAGCTGAAGTCCGTCCGAATCATGTTAGCAATTGCCGCATTCTATGATTATGAGATATGGCAAATGGACGTCAAAACGGCATTCCTTAATGGTTTCCTTAAGGAAGAATTGTATATGATGCAGCCGGAAGGTTTTGTCGATCCTAAGAATGCTGACAAGGTGTGCAAGCTCCAACGCTCGATTTATGGGCTGGTGCAAGCATCTCGGAGTTGGAACATTCGCTTTGATGAGATGATCAAAGCGTTTGGGTTTATGCAGACTTATAGAGAAGCCTGCGTTTACAAGAAAGTGAGTGGGAGCTCTGTAGCATTTCTCATATTATATGTAGATGACATACTTTTGATGGGAAATGATATAGAACTTTTGGAAAGCATAAAGGCCTATTTGAACAAGTGTTTTTCAATGAAGGACCTTGGAGAAGCTGCTTATATATTAGGCATCAAGATCTATAGAGATAGATCAAGACGCCTCATAGGTCTTTCACAAAGCACATACCTTGACAAAATTTTGAAGAAGTTCAAAATGGATCAGTCAAAGAAGGGGTTCTTGCCTGTATTGCAAGGTACGAGATTGAGCTTGGCTCAATGCCCGACCACGGCAGAAGATAGAGAAAAGATGAGTGTCGTCCCCTATGCCTCGGCCATAGGGTCTATCATGTATGCTATGCTGTGTACCAGACCTGATGTAAACCTTGCCGTGAGTTTGGTAGGAAGGTACCAAAGTAATCCCGGCATGGAACACTGGACAGCGGTCAAAAATATCCTGAAGTACCTGAAAAGGACTAAGGAAATGTTTCTCATTTATGGAGGTGACGAAGAGCTCGTCGTAAAGGGTTACATTGACGCTAGCTTCGACACAGATCTGGATGACTCTAAGTCACAAACCGGATACGTGTATATGTTGAATGATGGAGCAGTAAGCTGGTGCAGTTGCAAGCAAAGCGTTGTGGCGGGATCTACATGTCAAGCGGAGTACATGGCAGCCTCGGAGGCAGCACATGAAGCAGTCTGGGTGAAGGAGTTCATTACCGACCTAGGAGTCATACCCAATGCGTCGGGCCCGATGACTCTCTTCTGTGACAACACTGGAGCTATTGCCCTTGCCAAGGAGCCCAGGTTTCACAGGAAGACCAGGCATATCAAGCGTCGCTTCAACTCCATTCGTGAAAGTGTTCAAAATGGAGACATAGAGATTTGTAAAGTACACACGGACCTGAATCTAGCATATCCGTTGACTAAACCTCTCCCTAGAGCAAAACATGATCAACACCAGAATTCCATGGGTGTTCGATTCATCATAATGTAACTAGATGATTGACTCTAGTGCAAGTGGGAGACTGTTGGAAATATGCCCTAGAGGCAATAATAAAAGGATTATTATATTTCCTTGTTCATGATAATTGTCTTTTATTCATGCTATAATTGTGTTATCCGGAAATCGTAATACATGTGTGAATACATAGACACCAACATGTCCCTAGTAAGCCTCTAGTTGACTAGCTTGTTGATCAACAGATAGCCATGGTTTCCTGACTATGGACAGTGGATGTCATTGATAACGAGATCACATCATTAGGAGAATGATGTGATGGACAAGACCCAATCCTAAACATAGCACAAGATCGTATAGTTCGTTTGCTAGAGTTTTTCCAATGTCAAGTATCTTTTCCTTAGACCATGAGATCGTGTAACTCCCAGATACCGTAGGAGTGCTTTGGGTGTACCAAACGTCACAACGTAACTGGGTGACTATAAAGGTACATTACAGGTATCTCCGAAAGTGTCTGTTGGGTTGGCACTAATCGAGACTGGATTTGTCACTCTGTATGACGGAGAGGTATCTCTGGGCCCACTCGGTAATGCATCATCATAATGAGCTCAAAGTGACCAAGTGTCTGGTCACGGGATCATGCATTACGGTACGAGTAAAGTGACTTGCCGGTAACGAGATTGAACGAGGTATTGGGATACCGACGATCGAATCTCGGGCAAGTAACGTACCGATTGACAAAGGGAATTGTATACGGGGTTGCTTGAATCCTCGACATCGTGGTTCATCCGATGAGATCATCGAGGAGCATGTGGAAGCCAACATGGGTATCCAGATCCTGCTGTTGGTTATTGACCGGAGAGTCATCTCGGTCATGTCTACATGTGTCCCGAACCCGTAGGGTCTACACACTTAAGGTTCGGTGACGCTAGGGTTGTAGAGATATGAGTATGTAGTAACCCGAAAGTTGTTCGGAGTCCCTGATGAGATCCCGGACGTCACGAGGAGTTCCGGAATGGTCCGGAGGTGAAGAATTATATATAGGAAGTGCAGTTTCGGCCATCGGGAGAGTTTCGGGGGTCAACGGTATTGTACAGGGACCACCGGAAGGGTCCCGGGGGTCCACCGGGTGGGGCCACCCATCCCGGAGGGCCCCATGGGCTGAAGTGGGGAGGGAACCAGCCCATAGTGGTCTGGTGCGCCCCCCCCCATGCGCCTAGGGTTGGGAACCCTAGGGGAGGGGGCGCCTCCACTTGCCTTGGGGGGCACTCCACCCCCTTGGCCGCCGCCCCCCCCTAGGAGATCCCATCTCCTAGGGCCGGCGCAACCCCTAGGGGGGCCTATATAAAGGGGGGGAGGGAGGGCAGCCGCACCCTGAAGCCTTGGCGCCTCCCTCTCCCCTGCTACACCTCTCTCTCTCGCAGAAGCTCGGCGAAGCCCTGCTGCGGTGACTGCTGCATCCACCACCACGCCGTCGTGCTGCTGGATCTTCATCAACCTCTCCTTCCCCCTTGCTGGATCAAGAAGGAGGATACGTCACGCTGACCGTACGTGTGTTGAACGCGGAGGTGCCGTCCGTTCGGCGCTAGGATCTCCGGTGATTTGGATCACGACGAGTACGACTCCCTCATCCCCGTTCTTTGAATGCTTCCGCTCGCGATCTACAAAGGTATGTAGATGCCTCCGATCACTCGTTGCTAGATGAACTCATAGATGGATCTTGGTGAAAACGTAAGAATTTTTTTTGTTTTTTGCAACGTTCCCCAACAAGCATGGCATACTTTATAGAACCTATGGCTGAGGCATAGGGAATGACTTTCATTCTCTTTCTATCTTCTTCCATGGTCGGGCTTTGAGTCTTACTCAATTTCACACCTTGTAACACAGCCAAGAACTCTTTTCTTTGACTGTTCCATTTTGAACTACTTCAAAATATTGTCAAGGTATGTACTCATTGAAAAAACTTATCAAGTGTCTTGATCTATCTCTATAGATCTTGATGCTTAATATGTAAGCAGCTTCGCCGAGGTCTTTCTTTGAAAAACTTCTTTCAAACACTCCTTTATGCTTTGCAGAATAATTCTACATTATTTCCGATCAATAATATGTCATTCACATATACTTGTCAGAAATGTTGTAGTGCTCCCACTCACTTTCTTGTAAATACAGGCTTCACCACAAGTCTGTATAAACTATATACTTTGATCATCTCATCAAAGCACATATTCCAACTCCGAGATGCTTGCACCAGTCCACAGATGGATCGCTGGAGCTTGCATATTTTGTTAACACTTTTAGGATTGACAAAACCTTCTGGTTGCATCATATACAACTCTTCTTTAATAAATCCACTAAGGAATGCAGTTTTGTTTATCCATTTGCCAGACTTCATAAAATGCGGCAATTGCTAACATGATTCAGACAGACTTAAGCATAGATACGAGTGAGAAACTCTCATCGTAGTCAACACCTTGAACTTGTCGAAAACCTTTTGCGACAATTCTAGCTTTGTAGATACTAACACTACTATCAGCGTCCGTCTTCCTCTTGAAGATCCATTTATTTTCTATGGCTTGCCGATCATCGGGAAAATCCATCAAAGTCCATACTTTGTTCTCATACATGGATCATATCTCAGATTTCATGGCCTCAAACCATTCCGCGGAATCTGGGCTCATCATCGCTTCCTCATAGTTCGCAAGTTCATCATGGTCTAGTAATATGACTTCCAGAACAGGATTACCGTACCACTCTGGTGCGGATCTCACTCTGGTTTACCTACGAGATTCAGTAGTAACTTGATCTGAAGTTACATGATCATCATCATTAGCTTCCTCACTAATTGGTGTAGGTGTCATAGAAACCGTTTTCTGTAATGAACTACTTTCCAATAAGGGAGCAGGTACAGTTACCTCATCAAGTTCTACTTTCCTCCCACTCACTTCTTTTGAGAGAAACTCCTTCTCTAGAAAGGATCCATTCTAAGCAAAGAATATCCTGCCTTCGGATCTGTGATAGAAGGTGTACCCAACTGTCTCCTTTGGGTATCCTATGAAGACACATTTCTCCGATTTTGGTTTGAGCTTATCAGGATGAAACTTTTTCACATAAGCATCACAACCCCAAACTTTAAGAAACGACAACTTTGGTTTCTTGTTAAACCACAATTCATATAGTGTCGTCTCAACGGATTTAGATGGTGCCCTATTTAACGTGAATGCAGCTGTCTCTAATGCATAACCCAAAACGATAGTGGTAAATCGGTAAGAAACGTCATAGATTGCACTAAATCCAATAAAGTATGGTTATGACGTTCGGACACACCATTATGCTGTGGTGTTCCAGGTGGCATGAGTTTGTGAAACTATTCCACATTGTTTTAATTGAAGACCAAACTCGTAACTCAAATATTTGTCTTTGCGATTAGATCGTAGAAACTTTATTTTCTTGTCACGAGAATTTTCCACTTCACTCTGAAATTCTTTGAACTTTTCAAATGTTTCAGACTTATGTTTCATCAAGTAGATATACTCATATCTGCTCAAATCATCTATGAAGATCAAAAAATAATGATACCTGCCGCGAGCTTCAATATTCATCGGACCACATACATCAGTATGCATGATTTCCAACAAATATGTTGCTTGCTGCATCGTTCCGGAGAACAGAGTCTTAGTCATCTTGCCCATGAGGCATGGTTCACAAGCATCAACTGATTCATAATCAAGTGATTCCAAAAGTCCATCAGCATGGAGTTTCTTCATGCGCTTTATACCAATATGACCTAAACGGCAGTGCCACAAGTAAGTTGCACTATCATTATTAACTTTGCATCTTTTGGCTTCAATATTATGAATATGTGTAACACTACGATCGAGATCCAACGAACTATTTTCATTGGGTGTATGACCATCGAAGGTTTTATTCATGTAAACAGAACAACAATTATTCTCCAACTTTAATGAATAACCGTATTGCAATAAACATGATCAAATCATATTCATGCTTAACGCAAACACCAAATAACACTTATTTAGTTTCAACACAAATCCCGAAAGTATAGGGAGTGTGCGATGATGATCATATCAATCTTGGTACTACTTCCAACACACATCGTCACCTCACCCTTTACTAGTTTCTGTTTATTCTGCAACTCCCGTTTTAAGTTACTATTCTTAGCAACTGAACCAGTATCAAATGCCGAGGGGTTGCTATAAACACTAGTAAAGTACACATCAATAACACGTATATCCAATATACCTTTGTTTACTTTGCCATCCCTCTTATCCGCCAAATACTTGGGACAGTTCCACTTCCAGTGACCAGTCCCTTTGCAGTAGAAGCACTTAGTCTCAGGCTTAGGATCAGACTTGGGCTTCTTCACTTGAGCAGCAACTTGCTTGCCGTTCTTCTTGAAGTTCCCCTTCTTCCCTTTGCCCTTTTCTTGAAACTAGTGGTCTTGTCAACCATCAACACTTGATGTTTTTCTTGATTTCTACCTTCATTGATTTCAGCATCACGAAGAGCTTGGGAGTTGTTTCCGTTATCCCTTGCATATTATAGTTCATCACGAAGTTCTACTAACTTGGTGATGGTGACTAGAAAATTCTGTCAATCACTATCTTATCTGGAAGATTAACTCCCACTTGATTCAAGCGATTGTAGTACCCAGACAATCTGAGCACATGCTCCCTAGTTGAGCGATTCTCCTCCATCTTTTAGCTATAGAACTTGTTGGAGACTTCATATCTCTCAACTCAGGTATTTGCTTGAAATATTAACTTCAACTCCTGGAACATCTCATATGGTCCATGACATTCAAAACGTCTTTGAAGTCCCGATTCTAAGCCGTTAAGCATGGTGCACTAAACTATCAAGTAGTCATCATATTGAGCTAGCCAAACGTTCATAACGTCTGCATCTGCTCCTGCAATAGGTCTGTTACCTAGCGGTGCATCAAGGACATAATTCTTCTATGCAGCAATGAGGATAAACCTCAGATCACGGATCCAATCCGCATCATTGCTACTAACATCTTTCAACACAATTTTCTCTAGGAACATATGAAAATAAACATATGAAAGCAACAACGCGAGCTATCAATCTAGAACATAGATATGCTAATACTACCAGGACTAAGTTCATGATAAATTAAAGTTCAATTAATCATATTACTTATGAACTCCCACTTAGATAGACATCCCTCTAATTCTCTAAGTGATCATGTGATCCAAATCAACTAAACCATGTCCGATCATCACGTGAGATGGAGTAGTTTCAATGGTGAACATCACTATGTTGATCATATCTACTATATGATTCACGCTCGACCTTTCGGTCTCCGTGTTCCGAGGCCATATCTGTTATATGCTAGACTCGTCAAGTTTAACCTGAGTATTCCGCGTGTGCAATTGTTTTGCACCCGTTGTATTTGAACGTAGAGCCTATCACACCCAATCATCACGTGGTGTCTCAGTACGAAGAACTTTCACAACGGTGCATACTTAGGGAGAATACTTATACCTTGACAATTTAGTGAGAGATCATCTTATAAAGCTACCGTCAATCAAAGCAAGATAAGATGCATAAAAGATAAACATCATATGCAATCAAAATATGTGACATGATATGGCCATGATCATCTTGCGCCTTTGATCTCCATCTCCAAAGTACTGTCATGATCTCTATTGTCACCGGCATGACACCATGATCTCCATCATCTTGATCTATATCAATGTGTCGTTACATGGTCGTCTCGCCAACAATTTCTCTTGCAACTATTGCTATCGCATAGCGATAAAGTAAAGAAATTTATTTGGCACTTGCATCTTATGCAATAGAGAGACAACCATAAGGATTTTGCCAGTTGCCGATAACTTCAACAAAACATGATCATCTCATACAACAACTTATATCTCATCATGTCTTGACCATCTCACATCACAACATGCCCTGCAAAAACAAGTTAGACATCCTCTACTTTGTTGTTGCAAGTTTTACGTGGCTGCTACGGGCTTAGCAAGAACCAATCTTACCTACGCATCAAAACCACAACGATAGTTTGTTAAGTTGGTGCTGTTTTAACCTTCGCAAGGACCGGGCGTAGCCACACTCGGTTCAACTAAAGTTGGAGAAACTGACACCTGCCAGCCACCTGTGTGCAAAGCACGTCGGTAGAACCAGTCTCGTGTAAGCGTACACGTAATGTCGGTCCGGGCCGCTTCATCCAACAATACCGCCGAACCAAAGTATGACATGCTGGTAAGCAGTATGACTTATATCGCCCACAACTCACTTGTGTTCTACTCGTGCATATAACATCAATACATAAAACCTAGGCTCGGATGCCACTGTTGGGGAACGTAGTAATTTCAAAATTTTCCTACGCACACGCAAGATCATGGTGATGCATAGCAACGAGAGGGGAGGGTGTAATCTACGTACCCTTGTAGACCAACAGCGGAAGCGTTATGACAACGCGGTTGATGTAGTCGTACGTCTTCACGGCCCGACAAATCAAGCACCGAAACTACGGCACCTCCGAGTTCTAGCACACGTTCAGCTCGATGACGATCCCCGGATTCCGATCCAGCAAAGTGTCGGGGAAGAGTTCCGTTAACACGACGGCGTGGTGACGATCTTGATGTTCTACTGTCGCAGGGCTTCGCCTAAGCACCACTACAATATTATCAAGGACTATGGTGGAGGGGGGCACCGCACACGGCTAAGAGAACAATCTTGAAGATCAACTTGTGTGTCTAGAGGTGCCCCCCTACCCACGTATATAAAGGAGCAAGGGGGGGTGCGGCCGACCCTAGGAGGAGGCGCGCCGGAGGAGTCCTACTCCTACCGGGAGTAGGACTCCCCCTTTTCCCTAGTTGGATTAGGACTTGGGGGGAAGGAGGAGAGTGAAGAAAGGAAAGGGGGGGCGC